>NC_028360.1:19375354-19532875 GCF_000741045.1 Vigna radiata var. radiata | reverse complement strand
GAAATGAAGAAGGAAAGAGCAGATTGTCAGCATATATAACAAAATTTATTTGTATGAACTAAACTTCCTTTTGGTTTTGTTTCAATTAAATTCTATTCAGGTGATTGCCCATGGAGAGCAAGTATATCTCCGAGTCAAAGAAAAATGCTCTTCAAAAAAATGGTTTGCCAGTGATGACCTTAACTCCCTTGAAGATCTAATTGGAAGGTTAAGGAGGATGAAGGAGAATGTAGGGTTTATAGTAAATCGTGTCACAGCAATTCAGGCCGGTTTAGACAGCTGGCAATCGGAGCAAATAAACAGAAAGCTGTATTATCTCTCTTTCCTTTCAATAATATTCCTCCCTTTGTCGATAGTAACAGGAGGTTAGAGCATCTCAACCCGGTTCCTTTCTTTTTCTTGTCTCTTTACATGTGTTTGGAAAAACGTAAATTCTATATCAACTAGAGATAGTACCAAAATACTATATATAAGAAGGGATAATTTTCATTAAATAAACTGGTTTTGTAAAATTGAGTTCGATTTAGACCTTACACAGTATTAGAGCCTTCTCTAAATCCACTAAAAGGATCACCCAACATGTTATCCAGATACCTAACCCTGTATTGGACACTATTGAGAGAGACAGATTCAAATCTTACTTTGACGGCAGATAATTCCAAAATGTATATAAGTGGAGATAATGTTTCACCTTGCAAGGATTCAGTTAGAGTTAGACTAGAGAATGTTTTAAGTTGGTTCCGCCATCATGCAAAACTTAATTTTATTGTTCACTTCACTAGGAAACAAACTTTTCTCTCCAACCTCACATCTTAATCTGACATTTTAAGCAATTTTTCTCCTTTACGATTACACATCACTAATTTTTACTTGTTTATAGAAGTACACAATCATGGTCCATAGTCCACAACAAATTGCATGCTTAGACTCATGTCAGTTTTAATAAAAACCGCGTCCATTTTTCCTTTGATGGAAAAGCTAATTAATTAGTTTGGATGTGAATTTTTGCCTGTAAACATGAAACCAAACAGGTTAAAAGATTTTTGCACCGATATTTACTGGTGTATCACAGAAACTCCATAAGCACTCCGTCCAATGGTCAACTCTTATTAACCACAAATGCTTAATCAGAATATATTTGTTATGAACTGTTTGTTATCAATGTCCACTGACCATTCCATACTGGTTTGATTTTGTTATTCTTGAACTGTGATTGCAGTCTTTGGCATGAATGTTGGAGGAGTTCCATGGACAGGTCAAAATGCCCCAGAGCTAAAAGATGGTTTTCGCAATGTCATCTTACTCTGCGTTGCAATGTTATTTCTTGTACTGCTCTGTTTCATTTTCCCGGCCCTTTATACTCGTATAGCTGCTGCATGGCGAAATAAGAGGGCTCTGAGAAGAAACTGGTCACTGAACAGGAAGTCATTGCTGAGGAGATCATTGAGAATGGGAGATCAAGACAGAGGGGGCTATCTGCGGATTTAATGGTTCATGTCATTGCCTATTTCATCTACGAATGAACAACATATAAGCCGATCAGTACATACATCTGTTTTCCCAGCATGCCTCGCTTGAAAGCCATTTTATCAGCTGCTTTTCAATGACACATACATAAGAAACTTAATAAACTGACAATTGTTGTCAGTAAAACAATCATCTGAAGTCTAAATGAAATTCTCATGAGGCACGACTTCTCAGATTGAGTAAAATGGAGATTGTGATTCTTTCATTGTAACCCTCCCCCACATTTAGAAGAGGGTCCATTACTTTCTGTCATGACTACATTTCAAACTTGTACAGTGTAATTTTCTTTTTTGGTTTAATTTCTGATATTATTAATTGTCACTGATAGATCATGCAGAACCATGCCAAGTTGCTTCCCAGGGGTTGTAATTAATTACTTTCTTCTGCTCTTCATAATAAATTTCAATTTTTCTCACGAAACAATTGTTCATGTATTGATTTTGTTTTATCCATGGGAAGGTTTTTATCCTTTTTTTTCTTGTCTGTTGAATTTGGCTCGTAATTTTTTTAATTAAACTCTAATTATTTGAACAACAGAATAATAAAATTATCGATACTTTTTATGAGTTATATTTTATCTGAAAGAAGTTTAAAAACTGTACCGTTTTTGAAGTGTGATTCGCACAGTTAGCTGTGGTACTTAAAAGAAGATTAACCAAATTGGCAATATTGTATGAAAAAAATAGAAAGAAAATTTGACAATATTCAGGCTGGCCCAAGTCCTAATTATGAAAAATAGAAAGAAAAAAAAACTATTTAAATTTGTGAACATATAATTTATTAAATTTAACAATTCATCAGTATTTACAGGATCATAAACATGTACCACATTCCATCTAAATATAGAATTATGAAACTGTCATAACAAAAGAGTACACCTACCAACCAATGTAGGAGTTGTGTGCGTGGTAGTCCTACGTGCCACATAACCCAACCAAATACCCTTGACGACACCGTTTGGAGTGACCATCTAGAACCTTCGTAGTCTGAGTTTCTCTCTCATTCAAAGTAGAAGAACTAGAACAATCTGCCACCTTCCTCTGGAACCGACACCGTTTTCTTTTCTTTTTCCTATTCCAAGGACCAAAACCCTAAACCCTTCTTCTCAGAGATATAAAAACACATCTCAACTCCTTCACGTATCTTCATTTACTTCTGATCAATCTCTGCTTTTGGTTATGGCTGCCGTGCTTCGCTCTCTCCGCCGCCGTGATGTCGCCTCCGCCACCTTCTCTGCTTATCGCTCGGTAGCACCTTTGCCTCTTCCGTGCCTTCTTCTTTTCATTATTTATATGATTCCTTGTTGTGATGGTTGCTCCATGTTACCTGGTTTTCCCGATTTGATTCATATAGGCCTTAACTATTTCTGTTTCTCATGTTTTGTTTTGAGCTATCTATTTATTGATTTTGATCATGTTTTGACTCGAATTGTTTATAATTTTAGATTTCTATTTTTCTTTATTCTAATTTTTTATCTTGTGTTTTCTTGGTTGTGGGATATCGATGTGTCGCTGCGTGCAAACTTATGGTTAAGGAAAAACATCTATAGTTCACTAGTCCTTATGCTCTAGATCCTTGAATTTGAATCTTTAGAAACTGTGTTATGAATGTGAATTTTACGCTAAAATTGTATACGGGTTATAAAGCAGTAATTGTACTGACTGAAGTTTTTTTCTAAATCATCCTTGTTTTGTTGGACTTCGTAGCTGCTCAATGATACTGCTTATATCAGTTTTAGTCTGTGTTTTTCATGAATCATGGCCTGCTTTTTTAGCAATTCTTTAATTGCTTTATTCTACGTCTAACTTTAAACCTCGCCTCCGTTCTTTTATTTTTAATTTTATTGGACTTTTGGGTACTCAAAAAAGTACTCGGGTTATTGTTGTCATTATGCCGTTGTCCATTTTGAGTTGCGTTCTGAATAATGTGTGACAACTGTTGTTTTGGTGGAAGACTTTCTTACTTTCACGTTTTTGTGCAGTTGACGGGAAGCACTAAGCCTGCATATGTAGCTCAGAAGTGGTCTTGTTTGGCTCGACCATTCAGGTGCGATTAGTTGTTATGGTTTTGTAATAATCCTCCTCATCAGGTGTTGATCAAAATTATTCACTGTGATTTTTCATCTTCACTACAGTTCAAGACCTGCTGGAAATGATGTCATTGGTATTGATTTAGGTACAACCAATTCATGTGTTTCCGTCATGGAAGGAAAGGTAACAATAATGTGTGTTCACTTTTGGATTGTTTGTTTGTGTATGTATGCTATTTGTGCTGACTCAAGATATATCTTTTCAGAACCCCAAAGTTATTGAGAATTCTGAGGGTGCTAGAACAACACCGTCTGTGGTTGCTTTTAACCAGAAAGGGGAGCTGCTTGTTGGTACCCCAGCCAAACGTCAAGCTGTAACTAACCCGACAAACACTGTCTTTGGTACCAAGCGTTTGATCGGTAGACGATTTGATGATCCTCAAACACAAAAGGAGATGAAAATGGTTCCGTTCAAGATTGTTAAGGCTCCAAATGGTGATGCGTGGGTTGAGGCTAATGGACAACAGTATTCTCCTAGCCAAATTGGTGCTTTTGTTCTCACCAAGATGAAGGAAACTGCAGAAGCTTATCTTGGAAAGTCGGTTACGAAGGCGGTAATTACTGTACCGGCTTATTTCAATGATGCTCAGAGGCAGGCAACAAAAGATGCTGGTAGAATTGCAGGTCTTGATGTGCAGAGAATTATCAATGAACCCACTGCTGCTGCACTTTCATACGGAATGAACAACAAGGAGGGTCTCATTGCTGTTTTTGACCTTGGAGGTGGAACATTTGATGTATCCATCTTAGAAATTTCGAATGGCGTGTTTGAGGTATGCTGATTTGTCTCTTCCACGTCTTTCGTTCCTTCTTAACCTGTCAAAATTAATAATAGGACGAGATTGTACTGACATCATCTTCGTATTAAGGTGAAAGCAACAAATGGTGACACTTTCTTGGGAGGAGAGGATTTTGACAATGCCTTGTTGGATTTTCTGGTGAACGAATTTAAAAGAACCGAGAGTATTGACCTTTCAAAGGACAGGCTTGCACTGCAGAGGCTTCGTGAAGCTGCTGAGAAAGCCAAGATAGAGCTGTCTTCAACATCTCAAACTGAAATCAACCTGCCTTTCATTACTGCTGATGCTTCTGGTGCTAAGCATCTGAACATAACATTGACTAGATCTAAGTTTGAGGCCTTGGTAAATAACTTGATCGAAAGGACCAAGGCACCATGCAAAAGCTGTCTGAAGGATGCTAACATCTCTGTCAAGGATGTTGATGAGGTTCTTCTTGTCGGAGGGATGACTAGGGTACCCAAAGTCCAAGAGGTGGTTTCAGAGATATTTGGAAAGTCTCCCAGCAAAGGTGTAAATCCTGATGAGGCAGTTGCCATGGGGGCGGCAATCCAAGGTGGTATCCTACGTGGAGATGTTAAAGAGCTACTGCTCCTGGATGTAACTCCGCTTTCTCTGGGTATTGAGACTTTGGGAGGTATCTTTACTAGGTTGATCAACCGCAACACAACTATTCCCACTAAGAAGAGTCAGGTAATCCTTAATGCTACTAACGATTGCTTTAGAAAATTCTTTCTAATTTAACATTGAAATCATACGTATACAGTCAATATACACAGTCAAGGTTGTTTAATTAAAGTTCCCCATGAAGTAATGTGTATCTACTGCAATATATATACACTGTTAAGGTTTAAATATACAGGCTCTTCTTCTCCGGAGTATGCATTATTGCTATGTTTATGAATCTTTTCTGAATTGCATCATTTTTTCAGGTCTTTTCAACTGCAGCCGACAATCAAACTCAGGTCGGTATCAAGGTGCTACAAGGTGAGCGGGAAATGGCTGCAGACAACAAAATGCTTGGAGAATTTGACCTTGTTGGTATTCCTCCTGCTCCCAGAGGTCTTCCTCAGATTGAGGTCACGTTTGACATTGATGCCAATGGTATAGTTACCGTCTCTGCTAAAGACAAGTCTACTGGGAAAGAACAACAAATCACCATTCGGTCATCTGGCGGACTCTCGGAAGATGAGATTGAAAAGATGGTTAAAGAAGCAGAATTGCACGCTCAGAAAGACCAAGAAAGAAAGGCTCTTATTGACGTTAGAAATACTGCTGACACTACTATATATAGCATTGAGAAGAGTTTAGGGGAATACAGGGAGAAGATTCCCAGTGAAGTGGCCAAAGAAATTGAGGATGCAGTTTCGGATTTGAGAAAGGCGATATCTGGGGATAATGTTGATGAAATTAAGTCTAAGCTTGATGCTGCAAACAAAGCTGTATCGAAAATTGGGCAGCACATGTCAGGTGATTCTAGTGGCGGTTCCTCAGCCGGTGGTTCACAGGGTGGGGACCAGGCTCCAGAGGCAGAGTATGAGGAGGTCAAGAAGTGAGGCGAGGAAGGGTTATATCCCACTACATTCTGATGCATTGTTTAGATCATAAGTTAGAGAGATGAATCATCTTTTTCTCATTTAGCATATCATATAAGGTCACTTATTTTTGTACTAAAGGTTGGAGTTCATTTTTTTTTACCTTGAGGCCTTTCCTATGTGTAGTGTAGTACTGGATTATGCTCTTGAATGACGATATTCAAAGTTTTGCCTTCTCGTACCTTGCCTCCGCAGACGAGGCCAAACTTCCAACAATCATTCAATTTAAATTTTGTAATATCATTGAGTTATGGGACTTTTAGCAGCACTTTATCATTGAGAAAATGTTTCCAAGTATGAATAGTAAAAGCGATTGGTATTATGAATGAGTACCGTTGCAGTATCACACTGACATGGTTAGTATGTTGTGTGACTTTTCTAGTCATTGAGTGTGTAGAGTTAGCAATACAAGAATAAACATATTCTCTTAACTTTCACCATCTTTACCATCACAATTGATATACAAAAGTTAGTTTAGAGAAATATAGGTTTAATATATTTTTATAAGCATTCCAGTCATTACATTTTTCTATAATTTTTTCTGTTTATTATGAATTGTGTATACTATAGTTATTCATGTGTGTTATTGTTCTAAATTGATTGTTGTAGTACACATATATTGTGTGATTTCAATATTTTACTTTACTCGTTTTAAGGTGTGTATTTTACAAAATTAAGTTTTCCTCTCTAGAAATTATATGCAACATTTTATTCATCAAATGATTCTAGACTTTCCTAATTAATAAAATATAACTACTTTTTTCCTACCTTATCATGATTTTAACTATTATATAAGTCAATGCTATATAAATAATTATATAAATTATTGTATTTTAAAAAGTTATTAAGGAATTCAAAATTGTATTTTTTTAAAACCATTATGAAAGCTAAACCATATGAAATATTGTCAAACTGATAATTATTCATTTTTGGGCTAATAACATTTTATATAAATCAAGTATAGTTCATAGTGATTTAGCCTCTATTAGCTCTAAAAAAGATAAAACTTATTATAATTATTGTGATTATTGTTCACGCAAACAAGAATTTAAGACCAATGAACCAAAAGTATTCAAAGCATTATGTTTTTATTTCTTATCTCCATAGATACTTAATCAACATAGTTACTTAATCTCTAAGTGGAGATGGTAACGGGTTACAGGGTTTTTATGAAATTTTTTCCAATTTTTTATATAAAAAAATGAAATTCTATGTTATTAATTTATTTACAAAGTCTAAAAATCTAAACTGGGGTATCATGTATCATGTAAGTGCATTTTTGTTTTAACTTTATAATTAATAACTATGAATAAATTTAATCTTGTCAAAATATTTGATAAAAATATAAATTTTGGTAAAAATATTTTAGAATATTTATATAAAATAAATTTTATTTTAATTTAGGGTGAGATAAAATTGTTTAATGTTTTTCAAGACTAAATTGAGATAATAGAAATACGTCACCAAATAAAAATTAATGTAATGACATGTGATACGACAGTGACACGACAATGACACGTGTTATTGTTATTTGACATGAGGTCAATTTGATATGTGACATATTTTTATTTTTTTATAATTTTTCTAAAAATTTAAAATATAATTAAAAACTATTTTAAAAAATGAAAAAAAATCAAAAGATATTTTTTTTAACTGTGTTAATATGTTATTAATGACAATAACATGATTTTATAAATTTTTGAAAAATAGAACTGAGAACAAATAAACAAAAGATCGGTGTGAGACGAATAAAAAAGATAAGATCTAACCTAAAAAAAATATTAATTCACTTTAGATTTCATATTTAAATTTAAAAATTAAAAAATATATTTAATTATTAATATATATATATATATATATATATATTAATAATCACTGTAGTATAATAAAAATTAATTTAAAAAATAAGATAACGTGGTCAAGTTTAAACTTGCCCTGATTTATAAAAATTAAAAAGATATTGTATAAGGGTGATATTATTTTTAACATCTTTAAACCAAAAACATGACTTGAGATTCAAAATTGATAGAGGTTAAATGACCCTTCTCACAATATTCTATTTATAATGAAAAGCTTATATATACATGCAAGATCAAGGAATTGCACTCAACATAACTAAATTCAACTTATAGATGTTTCCAACACTTTATTCCTGTATTTCAACTTAAGGATAATACATGAAAATAATTATTATAACAACATCCATTCCACAATTTTAAATAATAATATTTATTTTATTTTTTAACTTAAAATCTTAATATGTTATATCATTTTAAAAAATACACTCACTTTTACAAAAAAAATATCTTATTTTACAATTTTTTTTGCAATATAATAATATATATTAAGATTTTAAGTTAAATAAAAAATAAATATAATTAAAATTTTATTACTTCAAATGATATAGTGACATTTTTTCTTTTTCAAAATGCTAAATTTTTGTTTGCCAAATGTACAGATATATATTTACAAGAAAAAAGAGGAGTAAATTGGTATTTTGCCCAATGCTAATGACTTTTTTTTTCTCTTCTTAATTTTTTAAATGTATCTATTTATTATAAATTAGAAAAACGGACTTAAAATAAAATATAAAATAATTTATATATTGCTTTATTTCTTTATTATGAATACACATGAATTCTGCTTTAATTTTGTAAAGAAAAATAAAACTTAGTGGAGGACTTGCATCTCCTAAAATTGCACTATAATTAAAAAAAATCTACTTTTAGAAACAATGGTCAACTTGACTCACCAATAATACAGGTCAAATTAAGGTTGAAAAAATATTTTTCTTTCTTTATTGTTTAATTTTCAATTTGATTTACTTAAGATTCGACTTATTCGGATTGAATTTGGTGAATCGGATTGACTCATCAATCTAGTTAATTTAATTTAATTATTTATTATTTTATATTTCAATATTATTAGTTAGTACTTTTTTTAATTGTGCGGTAGATGAGATAAAGAAAGAGATGTTTGGAAACATATTATAGATTTATATTATAATATTATAAATGGACAAGTGACACAAAAATTATCAATTTTAAAAATTTATTTGTTTAGTTTCTGTGCTTGTTTTTTAATTACATTTGGATTGTGTGATATATTTATATTTTTTATTTTGAATTGTCTTTGCAGTTTAAGACGAAAGTTAAATTTATTTAGATTTGAATTAGACAAAATTTGTAATGTTTTTAGATTAAAAAAAACTATAATTAAGTAGTAAACTAACTCTTTTGACCCACTAACCTCTGGTAAGTTCGGTCGAGTTCAAATTTTTTCGACTTAATATTAAATGAGTTAGGTTGAGTTGACTCACTAAGTGATTAACCGTGGTGAACTAGACCGAGTTACCTGTTTTGACCAGTGTTATTAAAATGGATGTGGACCAAAATGTAAATTTTGTTATGTAGACTAATTTTTAATCTAATATATAAAATTATAATTAAGTGAATTAGCGAGAAACACGTTTAATTCACTAATTATTTTTTCAAGTCACTAATTTAAATCACTAAATTACCAGTCACATCATGTTACGGTTTGGACAAGTCTAATTTTGACAATTAAATACATATATATTTTCTACATATTTTGTAAATATTAATATTTTATATTTTTGAATAGAAATTCCATACAATTAAAGGTAGATTTGGAAATAAAGAAATAAATATGAATTCAAAAGTAAAGACTCCAATATTGTTAGCTTTGCTGACAGAGAAGCGAGTGTGAGAGTATTTCAGAGGTTTAAGAATTGGAGGGGACCTAACCCTAACTTAAACCCCCCAACGACGCCGTCTTCCGCCGCAAAACCAATGGGTAGTAGCAGTAAGAAGAAGAGCTCCGTGGCCGAGGAACAAACCCTCGCCACCAACGATTCTCCCAAACCGCCCAACAAGAAATCCAAGACCACTGTCACCTCCGGTGATGGTCAGCAAGAACCTTCAGTCAAGCCAATGGAGAGGAAGAAGAAGCGCAAAGCCTTGGACAAAAAGCGGCGCCGTACGTCATCACAACCGCAACCCGAGCCTGTAGCTTATGAATCCAAACCAGTGCCTAGTACCGCCGCCGGCGCTCTCCCGGAGTTTCACATCGGTGTATTCAAGGACCTTGCGGCGGCGTCCGAGGCGGCGAGGGAAGCAGCCGCAAAACAAATGGTGACGGAGTTGAAGGCGGTTCAGAGCGCCTATGATACGCGTGAGGAGAAGGAGAATGGCGAGGGTGGATTCAAGTTGGAAGCGGAGAAAGACGATGGATTGGATAACTGTGCTCCGTCTGTGAGATACGCTGTTCGTAGGCTCATCCGCGGTGTTTCTTCGTCCAGAGAGGTTTGTGGTATTGTGTAATATTTTTCTGTTTTGGGTATTGGAGTGTGGGAAGTCTTGTTTTAAATCTTGGAATATGTTTTGTGTTTTCAAGATTTATTTGATACCTAATTTATCATGTTTATCATGTTTTTTTTTTTTTTTTGAGTTTAAATGTTCTGTTAAACTGGTTCGAAGAAGGATATGTTTTAAGCTTTTAAATGAAAGAAGCATGTATGATATTCAGGCTTTTCATATTTGAAATGCCGTTTATACGACGTTAGCATGGATCATAAGGTTTTTTGTTGCAACTTTTATTTAGAAATATATTTGATTATCGTCTCTCTCTGAATTGTGCCAGGAAAATGTTGCTGATCATGTTTAATTTTTATCTTGATGTTGATTACATAGGTTTTTGCTAGAATAAGTAAAATCTGCTTGTTGACTCTGGAAGTTGATTGCTGATCTTTTGCTCACTTTTTTATTTCTTTTTCAGTGTGCGCGACAAGGTTTTGCATTAGGTTTAACGGTTTTAGCTGGCACTCTTTATAATATTAAGGTTGAATCATTCCTTAAACTTGTAGTGAATTTGCTGGAAGTAACTTCATCAATGAAGGGTCAGGTAAGAAATCAGTGGCATGGTTATTTTGTTTTAGATGTTACCGATAATGGCTATATTATAATATTTGCATGCTCCTCGTGTGCAGGAAGCAAAAGATTGTCTATTAGGGCGCTTATTTGCCTATGGAGCTTTGGCACGATCAGGAAGACTTATAATGGAGTGGAATATAGATAAAAACACTCCTTACATAAGAGAATTTATTAATGTACTTATTTCTCTTGCCAATAAAAAGCGATACTTGCAAGAGCCGGTTGTTCTAATAATATTAGATATGGTTGAAAAGGTTTGTATATTAAAATCTTAAAAGAGTTTTTCTTATAAATCAGTCTTGACATGATTATTCTTTACTCACATTCCCGCAAAAAAGATTTTTCTATCCACCCATATACATGGGTAAAAGAGAGATTTTCTATTGCCATTGCTACTAGTAAGTATATCTGTAATAATGTGAAAATAGCCTTTTTGACTTATGGGATATTTTGGTGCATTCTAGGACAAATTGCTTATGCATTTTATGTCAGATTCTTGAATTGTGTATGATATTCTTCAAATTTCTTCTGGGTCTCAGGCTATTATTATTCTCCTTTTGGTGCTATTTTATGATTCACAAACATTTCTACTCTTAGCATATCCTTGTATGCTCACATGCAACTGCATATGTTCTCATAGGCACGTGCAAAACCACTTACTTTGTTGGAAGTGTGTATGCCACAAGTAGATCATTTTCTGATCGGGTCATTTGCTGAACCTTGAGATTCTCTCATGGGTTATTTTCTTAGAAGGTTTTTATTTGACTAATGGTCACAGCATTTGCTTGTTATTCTGAAACTCACCTTACACTGTTACATGCTATTGCTTATTGCTTATTACTTATTTTATTATCATAGTTGCCCGTTGAAGCCTTGGTGAATCATGTTCTTGAAGCTCCAGGACTGCATGAGTGGTTTGAAGCTGCTATAGAAGTAGGAAATCCTGATGCTTTGTTACTGGCTTTAAAACTTAGAGACAAGAGCTGTATGGACAGTTCCTTGTTTGGAAAATTACTACCAAATCCATTCAGCTCTGGCCAGTTTTTCTCTGCTGATCACCTGTCTTCTCTAAGTAATTGCTTGAAGGTAGATTATATAAATTTGCTAATATGTGGCCAATACTGTCTGTTTTGGATGAAGTAATAGAAAGAATTTTTAACTTATTTTCCAAATTTGGCAGGAATCAACATTTTGTCAACCTCGGCTTCATAGTGTCTGGCCAGTTTTGATAAATATTCTCTTACCTAATACTATTGTGCAAATAGAAGATGCAGCATCCGCTTCAAATTCATTAAAGAAACACAAAAAAAGCCGAAAGTCTAGCTCTTCCGATGAAGAAATTGTGGGGAATCTTCAGTCTTTTTGTGAAATAATTATTGAAGAATCCCTTCTCATGTCATCTCATGACCGGAAACACTTAGCTTTTGATGTTCTCTTTCTTCTACTCCAAAAGCTGCCTGCGTCATTACTTCCTGTTGTTCTGTCATATAAAGTTGTTCAGTGCATGGTGGATGTACTATCCGCAAAGAACACATGGCTGTATAAAGTAGCTCAGCATTTTCTTAAACAGTTGTCAGATTGGGTGGGGGATGACGATGTCAGAAGAGTTGCTGTTATAGTGGCTATTCAGAAGCACAGCAGTGGAAAATTTGATCGTGTAACACGAACAAAACATGTTAAAGATTTTATGTCACAGTTCAAAACTGAACCTGGTTGCATGCTCTTTGTCCAGAACTTAATTAACCTGTTTGTGGATGAAGGTAACGCTGTGGAGGAACCTTCAGACCAGAGTCAAACCACAGATGAAAATTCTGAAATAGGATCTATTGAGGATAAGGATTCTCCCAGGTCCAATGGGAATTCTGACTTCTTGAAGAGTTGGGTTATAGAATCCCTTCCCAGTATTTTAAAATTCTTGAAGCTAGGTGATGATGAGAAGTTCCGAATACAGAAAGAAATCATGAAGTTTTTGGCTGTTCAGGGTCTATTCACCGCCTCTCTTGGCTCTGAGGTAACGTCATTTGAGTTAGTGGAGAAATTCAGATGGCCAAAATCCCCCACATCAAATTCTCTCTGCAAGATGTGTATAAACCAGCTGCAATTGTTATTGGCAAATGCTCAGAAAGGGGAGGGCTCTCGTCCTTTGGCTAATAGCTCTGAGCCAAATGATCTTGGTTCATACTTCATGAAATTCTTTGGCACCTTTTGCAACATTCCTTCTGTTTCCCTCTTCCGGTCTTTAGATGATGTAGATCAAAAGGCAGTAAAAAGTTTGCAGGCAGTGGAAACAAGATTATCCAGAGAGGTAATGAATCTTGTGACCTTTTGATGCTTAGATAAAAAGTTGGTGCTAGGTAATTCCATTTGCTAATGAGTTGTTAGTTGTTTTTCCTTGTGTATGTCCCTACCATCCCTGTATTTTGGGCTTGTATGATTCTTTTTAGAATATTTAAGGCATTTTTTTTAGAATTTTTTATACTTGTATGATTGTTTCCCAAGATCTGGTATATTTAGCTTCTTAGTGTCTCTGGGCAGATTAGCAGAAAGTGTAGTCTGTAGTGCTTATTGTTGGTAAGTTAGGAATATGAAAGATAAAAATGCTAATACATTCCTTGCAATTTACATGGTGAGGATCAAAAAATTGTTTAATCTGTTCAACAAAACGAAAGTAGGAAAAATAACTGGGTGATGATGGTAAACCTTAGATATTGTGGTTATTTTATATATATATATATATATATATATATATATATATATATATATATATATATATATATATATATATATTCTTGTAATCTGATTTTATAGTCTGATTTTCTTGTTATTCTCTAAATGAAAAAAGTATTGCTTATCATCGTGTTCTGAATATATTAAATGCGTTTACGTTTCTAATTTATACTGTAGTTATGAAGTTTTAGGAGGATGAGGAGAAGCATGTTGTCTGTCTGTGTGCTTCTGTATTTTTGCAATTAAATAATTTTTTGTTGAATGGCATTTGTTCAATATATATATATATATATATATATATATATATATATATATATATATAATGTATGTATGTATGTATGTATGTATATCCTAATTATACTCTTCTCTTTTATATTGTGGTAATGTTAATCAGGAACGGAGCCATGATTGTAACACTGATGCTAATAGATTGCTTGCATTGAGATACTTGCTCATCCAACTGCTTCTGCAAGTACTTCTTTGTCCAGGGGAGTACGCCGAAGCTGCATCTGAACTCATTATTTGTTGTAAGAAAGCATTTTCTGGTTCTGATCTTCCTGAGTCCTCTGGAGAAGATGTGGAGGTTGATGATGCTCCCGAACTGATGGACGTTCTTGTGGATACATTACTCTCTCTGCTACCACAATCATCAGCTCCTATGCGATCTTCCATAGAACAGGTTATGATAAAATATGTGGTGTTTATCTTTTACAACTTTCATTGAAGTGATTAAGAAGAAAATTATCTTTTCCAACTTCACAATTGTACATTCAGTAGATTAGAACAACAACTTCACCTAGGACTATATGCAGAAACTGTAAATTTCATCTTTGGGGATTAGTTATTCTTGATTTTATTTTTGATGGGACAGTTTAGATGTTCAGATATTCAATTAACAATGGAATGTATGTGTTCAAACTTCTCCCCAATTTAAAATCCCTTCAAATTTATCTATAACATAAACCGCTGCTAAAGTGAAACAAGTCATTATTTTTCCAACAGGCATGTTTATTTTTATTTTGTTTAGTTTAAATGAAATGTTACTAGATTTCTACGGTTGCAAGTAATTCTTTATATGGGCTTTATGGAGCTTTCCTGACACTCTAGCTGTACTTGTTTCGTGGAGGCACGTCATACCTATTCCATTTTAAGGGCGGGTGTGCTATTCTACTAGTAGCCAAAACCAGAATGCCCCATTCCCAACTCATTTGTTGAATTTCAGACACCATTTTGATGTAGCTTCCTCTAGATTCTTTTTTCTTTCCATCATATCTAAAACCAGCATTTGCAAGTCTCGATGAATTTTTTCACATATGATTCTTGAATGTATGTTGATTGAGGCCATTCTTCCAGTATTATATTCCCATTTCAAATAGCTTAACCGGCTAGGTATTACTTGTCTTGAAATCTTGAATGGATGATATGGATATGCTAGCTAGTATAATGAATGCAATCTTGGTTGGGGTCTGAGTTTTGAACATGTGATGTAGATTTGTTTTAGATGGATTGACAATTGTGCAGTGTTCGAAAGAGATTTGTTGCAAGAAAATATCCTTTAAGGAGACATAGTAGGGTTGGGCTTGTAATTTAAATTTGATCTAGATATAATGTCTTATCTACTGTTTCTCCTTTTATCTAACACGGCTAACTATGTGTAGGTATTTAAATATTTTTGTGGTGATATCACTGATGATGGACTGATCCGAATGTTGCGGATCATTAAGAAACAGATAAAGCCTGCAAGACATCCAGCTATAGCGAGTGCAGACGATGATGATGATGAGGATGATGATGATGACTTTATCAATATTGAAGATGAAATTGATCAAGCTGAAACAGGTGAGAGTGACGTCCAGACAGATGACTCTGAGTCAGTTGTCGAGGTGGAGGAGGCTGATCATGGCCACTCTGAAGCTTCTGATGATTCTGATAGTGGGATGGATGATGATGCTATGTTCAGGATTGATACATATCTTGCCCAGATATTCAAAGAAAAGAAAAATCATGCTGGGGCTGAAACTGCCCATTCTCAGCTTGTGTTGTTCAAACTTCGAATCCTTTCACTGTTGGAAATTTTCCTTCATGAAAATCCAGGTACAGTATTTATCACTTTTTGGGTTAAGCTTTATTCTTGGAGTAGCTATTATTCTCCTCTTATGTATACGTAATAAGAAAAGTTAAAAAATGAATAATACTATTTCACATTTTACAATTACATTTTACTAACGTGTGGAGGTTATTTGTTGCAATACTAACGTGATATTGACATGATTTTCTGACAAGCCTTTACCTTGTCCTTCTAATGTATTGCTCATGGTGTTTTGCTACTCTACAGGTAAGCCTCAAGTTCTTATGGTCTACTCAAATTTGGCTCAGGCATTTGTTAACCCTCAGACAGCAGAAGTTAGTGAGCAGCTTGCACAGCGAATATGGGGAATATTACAAAAGCAGATATTTAAAGCAAAGGATTATCCGAGAGGTGATGGTGTACATTTATCCACTCTTGAATCTCTGTTGGAAAAAAGTCTAAAACTAGCTTCAAGACCATTTAAAAGACAGAAATCAAAGCAATCAGCTGCCTGGAACAGACAAAAAATGGTTTCATCTCTTGCCCAAACCTCGACCTTCTGGATTTTGAAAATTATTGATTCAAGAAATTTCTCTCAGTCTGAATTGGAGAAGATTATTCAGATTTTCCGCGACGTATTAATGGGATATTTTGAAAATAAGAAATCTCAAATCAAATGTGGGTTTTTGAAAGAAATATTTCGAAGACGACCATGGATTGGACATGGTGTATTTGGCTTTATTTTGGAGAGGTGTGGAAGTGCCAAGTCAGATTTTCGACGAGTCGAGGCTCTTGATTTGGTAATGGAAATAATGAAGTCGCTGACGTCAGGCAACAGTGATGAACAGAATGCATCGAAAAAGATTCTTAAAAGCAATTTGGATAAACTTTCTCATCTAATGAAAGAATTAGCAACTAATGTGCCAAGTAAACCGGCAAGGCGGACAGAGGTACATAAGTTTTATGTCAAGGTTTTGGAGATCCTGTCTAAGCTTAACCTCACCAAGCAATATTTTAAAGCTTTGGCACCTGATACCGAAGCTGCCCTTGAGGCTCAACTTGGTGAGCAATTCATTAGTTTGAAGAAGTTGGAGAAATAAACATCACACTTTACAACAATTGCTGCCACACGCGACAGAAGAAAAGGAAACAAATAGAAATAGACAGTGCTGTTCAGGAGATACTTGCTCGACTTGTATGGTGATGAAAACGGTGCTACTAACACCTTTGAGGTGTTAGTTAGCAGTGAGAATTTTTGGTATAACTTAATTGTTTAGATGTTATTTTTTTTAGTTGTTCTTTTGGACATGCTATGGATTTTGTAAACTATTATTATCTGGTGAAAGAGTTCGTTTCAAATTTTATTGTCTCCCGCGAGCAATTACTAAATTCAAAGAAGTTTTGTCCTCCCAAGTTGCAAAAGGCGCAGCTTCGTTGAAGTATGTTTGTTCTGCATTTAGTAATTTTTTTCATCAAGAATTTGGTATCAATTATACTGTATTAATTACCTAGGGTGCTGGATTTCTAATTCTCTGGGCAAAGCGTCCTTCCATCGCAGACACACAAATTATACACTGCTTTTGTTGTGATTCTCCCATCTCAGTTAAATTATTCAATTAGTTTCCATCTCTTTATGGATGTTCCTTGGTTGATCAAGCATGTGCTCGTCACATTAAATACAATAAACGAGTACATAAAATGAGACATGCCAAAATTCCTTTCGAAGCACAGAATACGAAAATATAAAGAGCACAATACAAAAAAGTAAAGCTTTTTCAAAGAAGGTTGTTCCATTCTATTTACTGTTGTAATGTGTACAAGGTAAAACTCAAAAAACACTAATTCTCTCGGATCTATTCCTAATCTTTAACGATTCTATCCTAGAATTTTCACCACATTTAAGCCTACTTTCTGGCCTACAGATTGTTTTGGCGATTACTTCGGTTTCCAAATCATTTGTACAACTATGACACCACAAGTCCTGGAGCAAATGGTCGGCGCCACAATCCAACCGTTACCAAAACGAACTAACATACGGTCACAATCCCTGAAAATAAAGATAATCACAAATTTAGTCTAACATTCCATAACCTTTGAAAATAACACAACAACATGGAATGGGCGTTGCATACCTCATCCATTCAAGCGAGCCCTCAGAGGAAGCAAATAAAGCAACCATTTTCTTTACCCGCCTACCCCAAAAGATCAGTTTGATCATAAGTTTCAAAATCACACGGGGTCGACTGCTACAAATGCCCATTGTCTGCTTCAGAATCACTCCCCGAGGAACTCCCTGAATCCGAATCTGCAATAGCCATCAAACATTAGCATTTTTTTCTTCGGAAAACTACTTTCAAATGCAATCCTAGGCTATGTTGAGAACAAGTGGATACCACTAGACGATGATGAATCACTGCTTGAACTGCCAGAGCTACTAGAACTACTACTTGCATGTCCTCCACCAACATCTTTATCTTTCTCAATCTCCACAGGGGGAAACATACTCATTGGCATCTCGTCTCCAATGTCAATATCCTCATCCCCTGCTTCTACTTTCTTCGGCTTCTTCACCTCAACTGCACCCCCATCAACCTTCTCGCTAGCAGCCAATTCCTGTCAATGAATGGTATAAAAATCAACAAAGTTAATATCCCGTTCAACCCTATCGTCAATGCTAGGCAATTATGCAAACCCATTAAGCAAAAATTAGGCAGATAATTTACCCCGTTCCCTCTGCTAGACTGCTCATTGTTGTTGTTAATATTGCCCATCAATGCCNGCCTCTTAATCTTGCTAACCATCTTCTTATAATTAGTCACTAACCGATCAAGTTCCCAAAGGGTCTCTGTGTCAACAGCCTCAATATCTAGCTCGATCTCATCCCCATCCNGCTTCAAATGCCCGTTCCTCCTCCTTATAATCTGCACCACCTGTTCCATTTTCTCTGCTGGCAAACTCTGCAACCCTAACCCCAATTTGTGTTTCTCCTCCAGACTCATCTCCCTCTTGTTGGGATCCTTAGCCTTTGGCTTCGGTTGTTTCAAAGGCTTCACAGGAGGNGCTCGCAATGGAGATGGCGTACGCACGGGAGACTGCAACAATGGAGGGTTTGATGAACTCGCAGGGGGCTGGGGAGGCTCTTGTTGCAATTTCGCAGGAGGGATTGGATTCTCCTTCTTTTTCACCCTCTCCGGCTCCACGTGGCTCCAAGAACTAGCCTGCAATTCCTCATCGTAATCTTGATCTTGTCTAATCCAACCTTCAGATTTGTCGCGCATCGGCCGATACAGCTCCTCAAACCTTGCCAGAAGCTGCTCCGCCATGGTGTATACGTCATGGCCCTTAGGGTTATAAGTCAGTGCATTGTTGAAAGTTAACCTCACATCAGAAGCGAAATCCGCAGGCGTGGAGTACACGTTCTTAGAGAGATTCGACTTCACAGTACCCAGATCCATGGGTTGCTTAATTATATCATAGTAATCGTGGAGTCCCATTCCGACAACATCAACAGGAACATTGAAGATCCACCCATGTTTGTGTTTCATCAGCTTCTGCAAAATCTGCGAGCAAACCTTCATCGTGTTCCCAACTTCCGAATGGGACCGTTTCAATTCCTTGACGGAATTCAAGGGTAAGGGTCGTTTGTTGCCGGAAACCTTTTTGCTTGACGGTTTCTTCGGGTGGCCGTTGGAGCTCTGCCCGGGCTGTAACTCGCCGGATTCGATTCGATTTCTGCACTTGCGAACCTGTTCAAGCTCCGACACAAGGCGATTTTTGATGTCGTTGAGCTCCTTCTTTGTGCACGTAGATATGCTGAAGCACACGTATTGAGAGTGACTTACGCCAGCGTCGTTCGATCTCCTGTTGATAGAGGAAGCATCGTCGGACGCCGATTGGGTCCTTTTGCTATTCGCTAATTTAGGATTAGAACTAGGGTTAGGGTTAGAAAAAGGTACTTTTCCCATGAATCCAGCTCCACCGCCTCTATGCTGTGGCCAATTCGGTTCGTTCCGGTTAGCAAGGACGGCGGAAGCCATAGAGGTGCGAAATCACGGCCGTCCGGTGAGATTCCACCGTCTCTCCGGCGTGAACTCTCCAATGCGGGTCGAACAACGCATAGGTCAGCGGTGAACTGGGAATCACGCGCGAACTGTACCCTCACGCGCTGTCGGAAGCCCTTACGCGCCGCCGGCGGAGTCACCGATTTGAAAGAGAAGGTCGGAAAAGTTTAGACGTAGCGTTTAGGGTTTGTAGCTCGGGTTACCCTAATCTGTGCGAGGAATGAAAGGGGCAAGAGCCGCTTCTTAAAGGCAATGAGATCTGCCCGTGGGTGTTTCGGGAAGGTCTATCTACCGTTGATTCGTTCTTGATTCATGATCTAACGGATGGCGTTGTTTTCTCAGCTGTCCCGAAAGCTGACCGCAAGATCTGGCACGGAGGGTGATGATTTCTTGATTCTTCCACGTGTTGCATTCTGAACCATTAGATGGAGCAGACCCGTGTTTTGATTTGGATTTGAGTTTGAAGTGCATTTGGGGTGAATGTGTTGTGCATTTAGGGTTTGACAGTGGATGGGGCCCACATTGGTGACGTGGACAGAGGCCAAACTGGCATTTCCAGCGTGTGGGAAGGAAGTTACGCGCAGCGCGTGGTTACAAGAAAAACGCGTGTCAGCATGAAGGGTAGTATAGTAAATAACGAGTAGTTTGGAAGAAGACCGGTTCTTTGATTCTTATGTTTTCACCTAATTATAATATCACCCATATTGGCGCTTTTTATTATTTTCTGAACCATCATTTTTCTGACGCAAATAAAATTTAATCAATTTAGAACCTGTCAAATCTGAAAATGCATTCTGAAATTTAGTATCTCTTTAAGAAAATATTAAGCATTTCATATTATTTTTAAAAACTACCTTCAAAAAATAGCTGTTTATAAGTTAAACTCTTAATTTAATATTTATTATTTTAGTTAATCATAGGGATGGTGCAGCAACCTGGCTAAAAGTGACTGGAAAAGCGATTTTGTTAAAGTGATGTTAAATTCAGTTGCCACTTTTTTTCATGGTTTTAAGACGTGTACTAGAACTTTAACATTTCAACTTCTTTTATATAATTAAATTTATGTAAACAGATATTTAAACATGTAGGTTTTATTAAATAATTGTTTAAACATATAAAATATATTTGAAATTAATAAATTAAATTGTTATGTAATATAAATAGAGAAAAAAAATGTAAGGAAAATGTTAATAATAATAAATATAAGGATAATGATAAATAATAATAATTTGAATGATTGAGAAAGAGATATTCATGCCTTATGTTGATAGGGGTGTGATGAAATTTAAATTAAATGATAAAACAGAAAAAAAAAATAAAAAAATAAAAGAAAAAAGAATTTGTAATTGAAGAAAATAAAGAAACCGGCTAAGTTATACATGAATAAATTGTATATCTTACTTATTTAATATTTAAAAATAAGTTATTTATTTCTGATATAAATTATTTCAATTCCTTTAGTTCCTATAAAATTTAAACAGCAGGATTAAGAAAATATGCATTTGGATTAAAAGTTTGTATAAAAGCTAAAATATTTATTTTTTACTTTACAACATAAAAAAAATAAGATTTAACAACTGTAAAAAGGAAATTAAAAAAATACTCAATGAGTTTGCCGAGGAAATAAATGAAAATCTATGTTACTTCATCAAACATTTTTTTTAATTTGATTGATAAACTAATATATTTTTTAGGATTCACAAGTTAGGTTTTTGCAGTTTTTTTTTTTATGTTAAATCCAGTTAAAATCATAAAGAAATTGTTCATAAAAATATAAAAATGAGTGTTGGATCAAGTCTTTCAAATATCATCTGGGATTAGTTTTTGTTGAATTGAGTTGACCCAATAATAAATAAAATTCAACCCAATTAGATTGGACTGAGTTGGATTATTAAGGTGATTTATAATAATTTAGTTGATAATTGGTCTAATTGAATTATAGTTTGTACTGAGTTGGATATATATATTAAAATTGGCATTATTTATCTATTTTTCACAGATATGTTATAAACTTAATCAAATATTCTAATATATTCATTAACATGAACCACATAAATTCTATGTGTTTATAAAAGCACATAAACAATACCACTCTATATTTTATCTTATTTTGTATATTATTTTATATTTATTATATTTTCATCAATGTATATCCTTAAAATCTATGTCCTTTTGGTGTTGTCTATTATAAAAAAAATATAAAATAAAGAACAGGTATGAAAATATTTTTAGTTATGGAAGTCCACGTAATTGCAAGCCATTTGGCATTAGAAAAAGAAGGTGGCTAATGCATGCCTTTCTTATTTCATCCCTCCAGGGTTTTTCTGTTCATCATTTTGTCGTCTCTATTTTTTTATGTTTTCTAAAATATTTTTGTGAGAATCAACAAACTTAATAAATTATTTTATTTTACTGAAATAATTATGAACTTTTCTATTTTTGAGTCTACTTGTTTTTTTTTTCTCAAAGTTGACAATAAATTATTTAAAAGTTATTGTAAATATTATAATTATAATGTATAAAATATAATAAATATGTTATTGAAATTATAAAGACAGAAAAAACGAAACATTTTTTTTTTAAATTCATAAATTTCAAGATTTATTTTTCAAATCCAAGCTAATAGCAGTAAGTTAAAATACCATTTATTTTTGGATAAAACGTATTTATGTGCTTGTAAAATTTTAAATATATTTCTCAACAAATTTTATATTATTTTGCTTTTTATAGTTAAATATATTTATTTTAAACGTTGTTGGTGCTAATAATAGATAAAACTAAAATTAATCACGATTTAATATTTGAATTTTACAGATATTTTATTTAAATGTATAATTAATACTATATTAAAACTTTAATTTATGATAAAAAAAGTTATTCTGTTACTAATGAAAATGGAAATACACTATACATTGCATTTAATAACCATAATGAGTCAACAGCAGTCACGCACACATAGTCAAAAGACATAACATTATATTTATTATAATTTTATAGGAAAGTTAAATGAATATTTTATAAAAATAAGAGTTAATTTATAATATATAAATAAATGTAAATTTTATTTTATAAATTAATATTATAAAATTGACTTAGATTTAAAATTTTCTTTTTAAAATATTTTAAAATAAGTTTATATTATGCTATTTAATGAATATTTTAATACTATATTTTTTTTATGAATTTTTCATCTTTGTCTGGAATTGAAAAAAAAAATAGAAAATTTATCTGTAATGCTGGTGAAAAAGTTACAAGAAATATTGTTCATAATTTTTTTTAAGAGAATATGAAAACAAAATTCTATAATTTTCATCCCATATAAATAATTAATCATGCTTTTATAAAAAAATTATCACAACCAAATTTTCATTTTAAAAGAATACAAAATTAATAGAAAAATCTATATAACTATCCCCTAGAAAATGTGCAGGCTCGTGTATTAGTAGAAGCACAATCTAGTTGGGAATGACATAACAGGTTGATTTAAGGTAAACACTTATTATCTGAAAGAAAAAAATTAAATCCTTATCCAAAATTTCACATGACGTAAAACATGTCCTTATCATCATATAAATTATTTATGATTATATCTATAAATACACATCTACAACATTTGTACCGTATAATGTGAAATGCTGATTTAGGATAGAAGCTTAACTAAATTTTAACATAGAAACACGTGCATTTATTATTTTCATATTTTAAAAGTAATATTAATATAAATATTAATAATAGTTAAGTTTGAGATTAGTTCACTATACATATGGTAAAATGATTTTGTAACATATTAATTAACCTTTGGCTATTTTATAGAAAATTAATTAGTTTTGTAGTGTTCATTTACTTATTATTATATTTAACTTCCACATATATACTTCTAAAAATGTTATTGTGAATTATTCTACACAACAAATAATTGTTAATCGAGTTCAGTATTAATAAATAAATTAGTAATATTTCACATTTTAATATTAATTAAATTATTTTTTCACTTCCTTTATACGACATTGAAGTCCTTAATATATATATATATATATATATATATATATATATATATATATATATATATATATATATATATATATATATATATATGCACTTATGTTTTTGAATTGTTCTTAGAGCGAAATGAGATTTCCATGGGTTAGTCCTTTCGGCCTTCTACACTTCTTTTTTGTTTGTTTCTGCGATAATTTCGTTTTAGTCTTGCATCATTTACTTTTGTTTGGTTTTGCATTTGGAACGTGTGATCAACATTTTCTCTATTTGACATTTATTGTATGATTTTTAATATCTACTTAAATTTTTCGATTTTAATCTCAAATATGCATGACTATTTTTTCGTTTAAATTTTTAAAATCAAGGATGTTTTTCTAGCCATTTAGTGTTATTTTTCTTTTCTTTTCATCAATTAGTCATTTTTTTATTAGTATTGCCATGAAATTAAGAAATAGCAATTTATTTTAGCATAAGTATTACATTAAAGCGCTTCTTGTACAAGACATTTAAAATGTATATTAAATCAACATTAATTAACTAGAAAATATAAAATTAATTATGATTAACTTTATAAGATCTGAACTTTTTAGTTGAGATACTTTTTAAATAGATAGAAAATGATAAGTTTATATAGATTGTAGATGTTTATTATTTTTTATGCATTTTATTTCTTTAACTTTTGGAATTTCTTTCACGTTTGATAATAATATGAATACTATGGTAATGTGAAATTATATCATTGAAAAAAAAAAATAGAAGGTAAGATAAAGTTAAAATCATCATATTACTTAAATGGCATCAAATTACTAAAGTGGAAAAGTCAAAATACGATTGTGTAAGCAATATATTATTATTGGTGGTAATAATTTCATAAATAAATATTTAATATTATGTAATGAGGTATAGATAACATATATAATTTATTGATGATAAGGAGGAGTAAAGAAATATATGACATAGACATATATAACATATTAATATTTTATTTTTCCTAAACTTTATGTATATAATATTTAGAAACTTTATGTTTCGAAATTATGCAACATCTTAAATATAACAGGTTCTTCCAGATAATCATGAATTAAAAAAGCTGATAAGTTGTTAAAGTGAGACTAATTAAGAAATTAATCAAAAGACAAAGAAGATAATAAGTCTACATACAAAAGTCTTTTCTAATAGTATTTTTTTTTTATATTTAAAAGTAACCAAACTTAAAGTTGTGAATGCATTTACTTAATAATTATATTTATTATGTTAGGCTTAAAAGTATGACGATGGCATCATTAGTGATTAAAATAGAATTATATAACAGAATAATGTTACTGTTGCGGGATAACCACAGTTTTCGTATGCTTCCAACAACGACGCCCTGAATCTATGGATGAATCTCAACAGAAAAATGGTCAAACACAATTCTCCTATGATATCGTGGAATGACATAATGAACCACATTCTGTTTCATAGTTCTATTAAACTTTGGTTAAATAAATAAATTATTCATAATTTAATTTTTATTTTTTTAACTAAACAACACATGTTTCAGGTTCTGAGGACTGCAAAGAAAGATGAAATGGTTTTAAAAGACTGATTTTTTATATTATTAAAAGAAAAAATAAAGTAAAAAATAAATAAAAATAATGTTAAATAAAGGTAAAAAAAAGATGTTTGTTAAATATCATTTTCCAATAATTAAAATACATGCCATTCAATTTAAGCTTTACTTATTTTAGTATCACGGTTTCTAAGTTATTTAGTGGTGAAAAGAACAGTGAATGACATTTTTAATATTAATTAAGTTTAGAATTTAATATATATATATATATATATATATATATATATATATATATATATATATATATATATATATATATATTTAGTTTCAATGTATTAACTTTAATTTTCACTTTTTTGTTATTCTTATGTATAAACGTTGTAATAAAGATGTCAGTATAACTTCAATATCTTAAAAATAGAGTTTACAACTCAGAGACTAAACACAGAATTCTTTAATCATTATCATCCCAAATACACTCAATTAAATAATCGAACATGGCCTCTACAGTGAAAGTATTATGCAGGGTTCTTTTGAATTAATCTAAGACATAAAATCATTAGGTAACATTAAAATGTAAATAAATCTAACATATGCACTTGTATTGTATATTATTTTTGTGTGTGCGTGTGAGATGGGTTAAGAGGTATTTGCTTTTATATAATTAAAATACAGTAATCTTTGCAGGTAAGTATCTTCTTTATGTACACAGTAAAGTATTGATTTCAATTTTTTTAACTTTTTTTTTTATCATTTATAAGTTAATTTTATAAAAATGAATTGGGTTTAAACTTGTTTCTTAATATAATATTAGAATTTATTAATGGGAAAGTTGTTGAACTTAACGTATCACTTGGTACAAGATGCGACCAAATCAAACTGGCTAAAAGTGTAATTTATCATCAGTGTAAGTTAGATAAACTCAAGTCCCATTACCAAGTTTTTTATTTCATGATAAGAACGGGGGAGGCAATTGATCAAACTCTTTAACATAGAATGCAGCGACAGAGACTGGTAAAGCTCATTCTGAAGCTTCTTATTAAACGTCAAATGGATTTGACTTTCAAACTTTTCGGTATAAGCTTAGTTTATTACGTAACAACTTTAATGTGAACTCCCTCTGACAATAAAAAGAATGCCAATTAGTAATATGTTAAGAGTATTATTCATGAAAAACAGGCTTTCTTTCGCCTCTTAATTGAAATAAGACACAATGTCCAACAGAACATCAAAGTCTAAAAAATGGCCATAATGTTCCAACCAGCCCCCGGATGCTCCTGACGAGAAGAAAAGCAAAAGGGAGAAAAAAATTCGTATACCCACAAGACCAATTTCAAAGCTACTTGAGAATCCATTTCAACAAAATCGATGGTGACATTTAGGGATCGTGCCAGACACCGCAGCTCAGCCTTAACTGTCGAACAAATACCAACGGACAGCTTTAACTGTTGTCGACCAAATGCCAATATCATAATGAAAGCACCACCTGAGTGAGCCTTTATAGACCGATCCATTCCAAAGTACTCTCCAGATTATGTGCAATAAGGGAAGTCGATAAAGGCAAAAAATCATACACAGTTTAACAAATTATCCAACGAAAAAACTGGCCACAACGAAGAAAATAGGTCATCTGGTAGGTAATAGGGTATTATATTACATCCAATAGAAAATCCTACCCCATTCTGAAGTTTGATCATCGTTGAGTAGATAAGAGTACCAAAACTCCACAACCAGCAAACTGATAACAGTCCGAGGCAACGCATATTAAGCACTTCAAACATCTTCTACGTATAAGCGCCTTCTTATTGCATCCCTTTAAACATGCAGCATTTTTTTATCCTTCGAGGACCAGACGTGGCATCTTCAAATCTTTATACAGAATCTGAAACCAGAGGTACAACCACTGCCTGATAGGACGACCTTAAATCGAATAATTCATCTTAGTAGCATTTTCGCATAGTTTTCATCTCCAAAGGATTCTCAGCGGCCATTTTTCCTCCCCTCATTACCCCAGTCTATTTAACTGATTAACGATCCAAAAAAATCCAATGCACAGATCCACAAAATGGATTTAAGAAGTTCCATCTATATACTGTTGTTAATGTGTACAAGGTAAAACTCAATATTAATTCTCTCTGCATTCTATTTCTAAATCTTCAACGAGTCTATCCTAGGATTTTCACATTTCAGTCTACATGTTGGCCTACAAATCGTTTTGGTGATTACTTTAGTTTCCGAATTTATTTGTACAGATTTATTTATAACACACCCCAAATCCTCAAGCAGGTGTCCAGCTCCACAATCCATACCGCCACTCCCACACCCAACCCACAACAGAACCAACTATCACAATCCCTGAAATGAAAGGTAATCGGAAATTTAGCCAGACAATCACTCTATCGCTGAAAAAACTCACTGCACCAAAAGAATAACATACAAAGTGAGATGGGCATACCTCGTCCATCTATTCAACCCACACCCTCAAAGGAAGCCAATGAAGCAATGATTTCTTCATCCACCCACCAGTATGATCAAGTTTGACCACCAGTAACAAATATCCCTCGCAGCTACGAATGCCCATTGTCTGCTTCAGAATCACTTCCAGAGGAACTACCGGAATCCGAATCTGCAATGGCAATTAAACTTGAGCGTTTTCCTTAGAAAAATAGATCAATCACAAATCAAAGCCTACGCTAGGGCAGGGGAATACCACTTGACGACGAGGAATCACTGCTTGAGCCGCTAGAGCTACTAGAACTACTAGTTGCATGGCCACCAGCAACATCTTTATCTTTCTCAATCTCCACAGGGGGAAACACACCCATTGGCATATCATCACCAATATCAACGTCCTCATCTCCTGCTTCTACTTTCTTTGGCTTCTTAAACTCAGTTGGCATCCCATCAGCCTTCTCACCACCAGGGAATTCCTATCAATTAAAGCCTCAAAAAATTAGTATCTGGAATCGAAATCACCGTCAATGCTAAGTAAGAATTCAAGCCCATTAAAAAGTAAACTAACTGGTAGAAAATATACCATATTGGCTTTGTTTGGCGCCACACTGTTGTTGATGTTGCCCATCAATGCCTGCCTCTTAATCTTGCTAACCATCTTCTTATAATTAGTCACTAGCCTATCAAGTTCCCAAAGAGTCTCTGTGTCAACAGCCTCAATATCTAGCTCGATCTCATCCCCATCCTGCTTCAAATGTCCGTTCCTCCTCCTTATGATCTGCACCACCTGTTCCATTTTCTCTGCTGGCAAACTCTGCAGTCCTAACCCCAGCTTGTGTTTCTCTTCAAGACTCATCTCCCTCTTGTTGGGATCCTTCGCCTTTGGCTTAGGCTGCTTCAAAGGCTTAACGGGAGGAACTCGCATGGGAGAAGGTGTACGCACGGGGGACTGCAGCAAAGGAGGGTTAGAAGAACTTGCAGGTGGCTGCGGAGGCTCTTGTTGCAATTTCGCGGGAGGGATCAGATTTTCCTTCTTCTTCACCCTCTCTGGCTCAACGTGGCTCCACGAACTAGCCTGCAATTCCTCCTTAAAATCGCGATCATGTCCAACCAAATCTTCGAATTTCTCGTGAATCGGGCGATACAGCTCCTCAAACCTCGTCAAAAGCTGCTCCGCCATGGTGTACACATCGTGACCCTTAGGGTTATATGTCAGTGCATTGTTGAAGGTTAACCTCACATCAGAGGCAAAATCCGAAGGCGTCGAGTACTTGTTTTTCGAGAGATTGGACTTCACCGTCCCAAGATCCATAGGCTGTTTAATTATATCATAGTAATCATGGAGACCCATTCCGACAGCATCAACTGGTACATTGAAGATCCACCCATGTTTGTGCTTCATCAGCTTCTGCAAAACCTGCGAGCAGCCCTTCATCAAGTTTCCAACTTCCGAATGCGAACCTTTAAAATCCTTTGCGGAATTCAATGGCAAGGGTCGCTTGTTGCCGGACAACTTTTTACTCGAGGATTTCTTCGGGTGGCCATTGAAGCTCTGCCCAGGTTGTAACTCCCCTGACTCGATTCGAGTTCTGAATTTCTGAACCTGTTCGAGCTCTGCGACAAGCCTGTTCTTGATGTCGTAGAGTTCCTTCTTCGATAAGGATCCGATGTTGAAGGACACGTATTGGGAGTGAGTCACTACTTCATTGGGTCGCCTGTTGATAGAGGAAGCATCGTCCGAAGCCGCCTGGGTCCTTTTGCTATTTGCTAATTTAGGATTAGAATTAGGGTTAGGGTTAGCAAAGGGTGCTTTTCCCATGAATCCAGCTCCACCAACTCTATGCTGCGGCCAATTAGGTTCGTTCCGGTTAGCTAAGACAGCAGAAGCCATAGAATTGCAAAATCACAGCCGTCCGGTGAGATTCCGTCGTCTCTCCGGCACAGACTTTCCAATGTTGGTGAAACAGAGCATGAGTCAATTGTACTAAGAATCAGGCAGACAAAAAACCTAAGCAAAGTGGAAGACGCTATTGAGCCGCTGGCGGAAGCAGAGATTTGGAAGAGAAAACCGGAAAAAGTTTTAGGGTTAGGAAGTCGGGTTACCCTAATCTGAGCGAGGAATGCCAGAGTGCTAGGGTCTATTCTTAAAGGCAATGAGATCTGCCCGCGGGTACCTCGGGAAGCTTCCTCTGTTGTTGATTCTCGGTTGGACTGTGATCCAATGGATGAGGGCGATTTCCCAGCTGTCCCGAAAACTGACCGTAGATCTGGAACTGACGGTTGTGATTTCCTAAATCTACCACGTGGCACTCTCAGAGCTGGCTGATGGAGAAGGTGGTGTTTTTATTTGGATTTGAGTTTATGGTGCACTTGAAAATAATGTGTTAATTTTATATCTCATTCCAGTATGTCCTGTAGCATAAATTTTGGAAAAAATAAATTAACAGTATTCTTTGGATAACACTTATTGTTATTTTATTAAACTATTTAAATAATAAATTATTCAATAATTTTAAAATATTTAATATATTAGATATGTTATCATTTAGTTTTATATAGTTCTACGTTCTTGATAGAATCACAACCATCTAGAAAAACTAATCAAATCACAACCATTCAGTATTCTTTGGATAGCACTTATTGTTTTTTATTAAACTGTTTAAATAACAAAGTATAAATAATTTTAAATTATTTAATATATTAGATATGTTATCATCTAGTTTTATATAGTTCTACATTTTTTATAGAATCAGAACCGTCTATAAAAAATAATCAAATCACAACCATTTAGTATTCTTTGGATAACACATTGTTTTTCGTTAAACTGTTTAAATAATAAAGTATGAAATAATTTTAAAATATTTAATATATTAGATATGTTATCATTTACTTTTATATACTTCTACGTTCTTGATAGAATCACAATTATCTATGAAAACTAATCAAATCAGTTTATTACTTTTAAAAATGTTATCACATATAATTTACTTTTATATAGTTTATTGAATATAAGGAAAATGATGTATCTAATTAGTCTATTTTATATTGAATAAAAACACAAAATTTTTTATTTATAATAAAAGAAATATGGAATAAGTCTAAAATACAATAAAAAATAATAACAAACTAATTAAAAATAAATATTGTTATTTGAAGTTATATTAGATAGGAAACTGATACGATAGTAGTAATAAAAATGAAGAAGTTTTGAAGGTTTGGTAAGGGAATTTTTATAAGAGTAATTTTGACACTGAAATTGATGTTTGAGAGTTGTTTTTAGATAATCTAAAACTGGTCTAAGACCTTTGTTAACAAAATATATGATGTAAAATTATGGATTGAATTTGGTCAAATAGGAGAGGTTTTAATAGGTGAGATTTTGAAACAAGAGTTCGATGGGAAAAATTGAGACCTAGGATATGTTTTTAGGTCATCTAGGACTTGTTGAGATACTTGGTTTGTCAAATTGTAATTAGAAATGGGTAAAAACGAACTGTGAGCTTTGAAGTGGTGAATTGGTGTTGTAAGTATGAATTTTTTACAAAATTATCAAAGTAGGAGTTAAGCTTGGTCACAAACAGGTTGATGAATTACGTTTAAGGTTTAGAATAGCGAGATTAGATCTATGTGTATTGGGAGGTATGTTTGAAGTAAGGAAATTTAAGGTTAGGAGGTTCAATTTCTGCAAAATTATTATTCTACAAAATTCTACAGTCTTGTCATGCAAGCATAGGCTCGCTAAGTGAGCAAAACCCATTGCTTCTGTATTCGTATAACGAGCCATGAGGGCGGGACAAGTTAGTTTGGAGATAAAATTGTTGTAACAGTGGATGAGCGAGAATTCTCGTTGGGCAACAAGAACTCTTTGTTTATGTATTTGCAGAGCAAGTGGTTTCTTGCCAAGCAATGAAGGTTCTTTTGCTGGGCTAGGATAAACATCGAGTAACCTGTTCAGATTATGGTTTTCTTCTTTTGTTTTCTTGTAACTTTGAATTATATTAGGGCTTTGAGATTTGTTTAAAAACATGTATTGAATTATATAATGATTTATGCATGAGGTTATGTATGTATTTATAATATTGCTTTAAAATAGTTTTTAAGGTGAAACTCTTGATTATAATTGAGCAAATATAATTAAAAAAAACTGATTTACTTTTACTATACTATTTTATAGTTCAGTTTTTAAAAATTGAACTTATAATAGTTTCGGTTCAGTTAACTGTGAGAATTGTATCTACTATTTCCTCTTCTCTAATTTCCGTTCAACTGATTCGTCTTGCCAAGTAAAATACAATAAAATAATTTAATAAAAAAATGTAAGAAGTGTACTAGAAACGTAGTAAAATTAGCATTTTATATCTTCATTATATGTTTGCATAGTAAATAGATGAAATAAACATGTTTTCATCAATGGTTTTAATTATATGATATATGGAAATTTACAATAAAATTTATGATATAGTAGTAAGAGAATTAACGTAAAACTGATATACAGTGAAGAATTTGATGACGTTTAATTTGACAATTTAACTTAATAATCTTTAGTTTATACAGTGGAGAAATAATTTAATAATTGGAAAAGTGAAGAAGTAACTTAATAATAAAAGAAATACAAATAAAATAGAAATAGTAATATCAAATAATTAAAAAATTAATTTGTAAGACATTTATGAATAAAATAAAATAAATATTAATTAAAAAAAACATGTATTGTTATTCTATTTAGTTTAAAAACTAGTACAATTCAATTTAAAATTAGTACAATTAAGTTTAAAATTAGTATAGTTAGTAGTTCAGTTCATTTTATATTCTAATTTAGTACAATTTAGTATAGTTCAGTTCAGTCCAGTTTGATAAAACAAAAAATAGTTCAGTTCTGAACTGTTTTACAGTTCATGTCTGACAAATCAATTTTTAGTTCAATACATATCTTTATAATACAGTGCAGTTCAGTTCTATTTGTTTACCCCTACTCTCAATGGTTGTTTTCAAGAAGAGTAATGTATTGATATATGGACTCAACATTGAAAGTTATCTTGACGTTCAAATAATCACTTCATCTGAAATAGAAAGGGAGATTATATGGTGAGAAGTACCAGAAGGTATTAGTTTATGACTTGGTGTCTTTGTCCATGGGTGGTTGACAGACTCATCTTTTGTGGTAGCTTAGAAGGGTCACTTGTTCCATCACTAAGTGTACAATTTATCATAGTTCAACATAATAAATATATATATATATATATATATATATATATATATATATATATATATATATATATACGTGGAATTTTATTTGTATGTTTAGGTTTTACTTGAAAATGAATTGTGTTATATGATAATTTTGCATGAAGTGATTCTTTTATAATATTAGTTTACTTTTTTTTTATGTTTTGTTGTATGATATGAAATAATAACACGTGAAAAAAGTGACATAAAATTTATTTATTTGGAAGAGACCTTAGAAAATTAAGAAGTGTATCTTCAATAACAATATTTTTAGTAACATATCATAATTAAAGTTCTATTTTTGGATTATATAATAGAGAAAGGTGTCGGTAAATAAATAAGTTTGATTATGCATATAAAATTAAATTATAATTATTTTGAGTAATTGTATAGAAATTTTACATACCTTTCAAGTTAACTCTCCTATGTTTTTTTTTAATAATATTTTATATTACTTAAATGAATGTTACACCAAACCTTTCATCCCAATAATTATATTCTATTTTAGAAGAAAAATAAATTACTATAACAATAGAAATAAATGGGAAATTAAACATAATTATTTGTGTGTGTATATTAATTATCTGAAGCTCAATAATATATTGTATTCCATATCTAGAACGAGCAAAAGTACTTGGAATAGGTAATAATAGAGCAGCAAAAGAAATATATTGATTAACTCCTCGTTCGTACATAATAATTTGATGGGATCCACTAAACAATATAAACTCTTATATGAAAATATCATTGCAACAAGTGGTTTATACATATATATATATATATATATATATATATATATATATATATATATATATATATATTAGAATGACAGCATAGACATTAACTAGCGAAAATAATAGTTGGGTCACAGCAACACTCGTCCAAGAGGCAACAGCAACAGAGAGCCGCTAGGCTGCATACACCATAAAATAAAACACTTCAACAACAAAATAAGATCTATGCTAACTGTAAATAAAATAATTTTGGTACAATTTTCTTTTAGTTACCTTTCTAGATTTAGGAGAACAATTCTATCCTTTAAACTATAAATTTTATACTTTTAGAATTAAATTAGTAAAAGATAAGTTTTAATTACGAAAACAAATTGTTTTATTATGATACAGGTTCTTGATAAATAATATAATGGATTTAATATTACCGAATAACATTTAAGTGTTTAATGTCATACATGAAGCATGCATATATATTAAAAATGAATTCAATTTAATATATATGGTAATTTTTTTTTATGAATTAATTTTATAAAATTGAATTAAATTTAAATAAAATGTGATTAGAATTTTTTTTACATCATATAACAGAATAACTAAATACTTTATAATTTAGTTTAGGAATAATCTTTTACAATACTTTAGAAAAATAACATATTTAATCCTAAAATTACAATTGCTATTATGTTAACTTTGTTTTAAATAAGAGTAAATATTTATTGATTACAGTATATTTTATTGTGGATTTCCATTTTCATATGAAAACTACTGTTTATTTTTACATCAATTTTATAAAGTATAAAGACAAAATATTTTATAATTTATTTTTTTTAAAATATATTTAAATATAAACTAAAATTTGGAGAGAAAAAAACATTAAAAGTAAGATTTAATGGTACTTGTTGCTTAATAGAAGAGAGTGTAAATAGCTTACCACCCCTCAAGGAAACCGGGTTCTCTTCTGGGCGGTGGAGCAGCATAGTACTGTGGAGGTGCCGCCACCGGAGGTGGCCCCTGATAAGGACCTGTGAGGGACATAAGAACAATAACTGTTCAGCAATAATTGAGAAAAATACAAATTGAAAAATGTTTGAAGTTCAGGCCATGACATATGCACTCGACAAAAAATTCTCAACTGGCAACTAAACAACAACTTTCTTTTATTACCATACCAAGAAAGAGGATGCATCAAATTCAATGTAAGAACAGTTCATCATAATAACTTCATCTCTGTAAATTGAACTCTCTCTCTCTATATATATATATTGAATGCGTGAATATAAACTATACCTTGAGCTGGATACGGATAGCCATATTTGATCTCACTCATCTCAGCAAGTTAAGACCCTTTGCAGAAACCAGATAGAATAAAACAATTGTTCTAGGGTTGGAAGACGAGAGTTTGATGTATGTATGTGTATATATATGTATATGTGTGTAGAAGAAAGAAGGGAGAGAACTAAGAAGAAAGATCCAGAAATGGCATTTCATTTCATTTCATTTCACACAATTGGATGTCGGCGTGTATCTTCACGGCCACTATTTTATGCTCTTACATTTTTTCTTTATATCTTACTTTGCATAAAGTTATCCACCACCATCTCAGAAGAAGAATAATCAAACGACATCGTCTAAAACAAGTTCTGCTTTTTTTAGCTGTGGATTCCAGAGGAAGGTGACTATTTAATTTAACAACAAAAGCTTATGTATAATACTATTTTCCTACCAATAGCAAATAAAATTTCATTAAAAAGTAGAATCATAAATAATACTTGAAAATACAATTACAAAATAAAAAATTCTAAATTTTATATTGAATAAAAATAAGAGAATGTAAATCTCATCATATTAAATAAAAATAAGAAAATAAAACATTATATGAATGAAATCTATTAATTTATAGATCGGGTCGGACACCTCACAATCTTCGTAAAATAAATATTCGACCCGTAAACTATTCGTTTCCTGTTAATACAAGCTTAAAAAATATTTATGAATATTTTAAAATTTGTGGTTAAAAATTATTTTATATATTTTTAAAATAAAATTATAGAAAAAAATAATTATATATATAATATAAATTAAAATTTGATTCTTTTGAAAATGAGTATTAAAATATTAGTTATTTATTATTTACAAATAGTAATTACTTGTTACGAATTTTATATATATATATATATATATATATATATATATCCAATTTTTTTATCCTTACTTGTGTGATTGGATTCTTTTGGATAAATAGAAGAGCATATGCAGTTTTATCGTTAATTTAACTTAATTACTAAATAGAAGTAAAAGAAGATCTGAGAAAGTTTTGGAGGGAAAGAATAGTTTGTCTTTGTTGCGAAGGTTGTTTGATAGATTAGTAGTTGTAATTAATAGAAAGGTGGGAAAGGGTTGGCTTGGTGTTGTGTAGCATGTGATGTGAATAGAAAGTTTGAGTCTAAAAGCACTTTGAGGCTGATTGGTATTCGTGGGGAATGGTACCTATCTTGGCATTTTGGGTTCGTAGAAGAACCTTTAAAGCCGAATATATTCCTTCCATAGTTGTACACGCTATTACCGCGTCTTCTAATTTCTTTATCATAACCATAACTTTAGTAATTATTTAAGAATCTAACAACAACGATTAAATTCACACCCATCTACCTCTTCTTTTATTTAATCAAATATCTTACTTTAACATATTGATTCCCTTTTATAAGTTTCTTCTTGTACATTATTTATGGAATTCATAACTAGTTTGCCTATGGGGAAAGATCCATAGAGGTAAAAATCAATTTATAAACAACTAATCAACTAAAAAATTGTTTCAACATCAATAAATAATGAACTTTTGTTATGAACTTTTGTAGTGTCTCTTTGATCATTAATTAGAACGATGTATATTTGAAAGGCCCAATTAGTTATGCTTCTTTTAATGATAGTTGTTTTTTATTCACAATTCAAATTTAAGTTTCTTAGGAGAAAAATATGGTACAAAAATTAGATTAAATGGGTAATACTTGAAGTATAGGAGTTTGTTTTTTTTGTTTTTTTTGTTTTTAATTCAGAAGATCATAATATTTTAATATATTTTAGTTTCAAAATTTTAAAAGTTATTGAATATATAATCTTTTTAATTTAACGACGTCAATTTTTTTTTTTACGTATTAAATAATATAAATAAAACAGAGGAAAAAACTACTTAGAGAAAAAATGGAAATAAAAAGGGGTTTACGGAGGCCACCATAATATGTAATAGCTTATTATGAGTTTCTTCTTTGTAAATACTTCTTTAAGCACCTCCAATCCTTCTCACACACTTCCATTGGTGTGAAAATGTCTAAATTATCCATGAGTTGAAATCTTTTGGATTATATAATTGGAAGTCTATAACTAAAAGACGTATTTTAATTATACAATCTAAAAAATGAATTCTATAAGATCTAGAGTACATCCAAAATTGTATTTACTTAATTAAAAACACATTATAAATTACGTAACACGTTTGAAAACATTTTAATTTATACATTTCGAAACATGTTTTTAAATTATGAAATTCAAAAATAGAAAATTTTATTATGAATTACGCAATGTAGAATATACTTTTAAATTTAAATATATTTTGGATTATGCAATGTAGATTACGTAATAAAACGCATATAAGATTGGGTAATCGATAACATGCTTATGAATTCTACATTCTTTAATATTAACCAATCTAGCATGACCATTTTTGGCATTTACAGCACCCACAAAAGAGGTGCACGAAGAAACTTTGCTGTGCAAAGAGTAATTATTTGTCCCTCATTTCTTTTCCCATCCAATTTCCTGGCCCAACCCAACCTTTGGATCTGATTAACTGTTCTATTTTTGTTTCAAATTTTCAATGAGAATATAGGTTAAACCAGATGTATTATATGAATAAAATATAGTTTTCTTAGTGATGATTAAGATGTTTTTTACTATTTTATATTCTATTTGGGCAACAGATTATTTTTTAATCTAGCGTATGTCTATAACCATATGTTTACGATTACACAAATTTTATGGGTTTGTTATATATACGAATTTATCTTAAATTATTTCTAACCCTTATTACCTTAGTGATTATAATATTAATGAAAAATGTTTATAAACAAACAAATAAATATCCTAGACACATACTGATAACATTTAATAGAGGAAAATATTGTATAAAATAATAAAATATAAGAATATATATATATATATATATATATATATATATATATATATAAATTTCCGAAAAGCATATAAGAATATATTAATAAGCAAACTGTGGAAAGTATTATTATTATTAGGATTAAATATGTTTTTAGTTCCTATATTTTGGGGTGATTTTGGTTTTAGTCTCTTTTTCAAACTAAGGTATACTTTAGTCCTTTAACTTTATAAAATTTTGGTTTTAATTCTTTTTACTAAAATTTTTTAACTTTATTTGCTGTTTCTGTTTCATTATAGAATTTTGGATTGTTTATACTGTTTGACACATTTTTGCTTCAATGTTAACTAAGAAATGCCTTTGAAAAAGCAAATAAAGTTAAAATAATTTGGTAAAAAGATTTAAACCAGAATATTCTAAAGTTGAAGGACTAAATTGTACCTTATTTGAAAGAGGGACTAAAACCAAAATCACTTTAAAGTATAAGGACTAAAAACATATTTAACCTTATTATTAGAATATATCACCAGATAAAATGTAAAAGCCAATTAAGTGATAATTTACTCCACATTTTTTTTTTGCTTTATGTTGAATTTATTTTTCAAATATTTTAGCAAGTAAAAGAAAAACAACAGTGAGTCAAACAAGTTGATGCAAGCGGTTATTAATATATACTTTACGGAATTTTTTAAGGAGAAATATATGATTAATAAAATCCGAGTTTAATAAATATATAAGTGATTAACACCAATACTAATTTAATAACAAGTTTAATTTATTTTATAAAATATTTAATATTTCAAATATTTATTTAATGTAAAAATTAGACTCATTTAAAATTTCCAGCTATAAATATAATAAATTTGTTGACTTTTTCAAGCAACCTTCTCACACATTATACAAGTGTAGTTTTTATATCTATGCTGCTGCCCGGTTATTTAATTTTTAATAACATATCCTTTATTGTTTAGAAATATCTTTGAGATTTTTGTTATTATTTATTTTAAAAAGAATGAATTTATAGCAACAACTCCTCACACCTTTCCAAAAGATATTGGCGGAAAGAGCCACGGCGCCTCGAAGTTTGTCATCAAAACAGCGACCTGTGGTAATGTGAAGCCATAATGGATGTTGAAGAAAAGAAAAAATGGGGTGAAAGAGACTCAGCCTTCTACTTAAATTCAAAGGGAAGAGGATGTGGTGGGGGCAATCATGGGCGTTTGATTCTTGAGAAAATGCACACCTGGTGTTTGAAAAAACGAAATTGTAATCCCACCTGTCATGGATGCGCTTTTTGTTTTGTCTACCGTAACGAAATAATTATGATTTTGTTTTGGATAGGAGCGTCTAACTAAACCTTGCGCACACGTCAAACGCTGCTATATGGGAAATGAAAAGGTTATATCCGAAATTATCTTAATTGGCCATAATATCTGAGCTCTGATTGCAACACTTTTGTTCCTTTCTGTAGGACTAGCCTTTGATGCACACTCAAAGTCTAGGATAGAAGGTGGACCAAGACCAAGACAATTTTTTAATTTCCCACATTTGAATGCCCTTTCTGCTATTCTGAACTACCTTTTCTTTATTCAACTTTTCACTCTATAATTTCACCCTATTATTTATTTATAACTCCTCATTATCCACACTCTTCCTTTTCCAATATAAACTATATCGTGTAAGCGTTTATGAGTAAAGATCAAGGAGACAAGGTTACTGGTTACTGATGAAGATAAATATCTTACTAAACTAAAAAAAAAGTGATTGACTTTGAGGGACAATCTTTTTTGGACTCTTCAATAAAACAATCTGTGTACACACCCTATGTTTGATTTTGCTAAAAGCTTTTATAATCTACCTTATGAGATCGATGCTAGATAGAAAGAAATTTAGGATGGTGGTAACCTTTTTCTAAAGAAAAGAGGAAAAGTTCAAGTCATGTTCGAGTCTCGGGGGATTTTTCTTAAACTCGATTTCAGTGTAGGAATAGTACAAAATAAAATTATGCAAAGGGAGTAGTTTTTTAAATAGTAAAAAATTGAATTTTCAATTTGTTAATGAAGTGTTTTTTGGCATGTGTGTAATGTTGAAGCAGAACTTTAGAGGCCAAACAAAGACAGGGTGGATTAGACGTGAATCGGCGAGAAAAGTGATTGTTCCCTGTTAAGTTTTTTCCTTTTTACGTTCGTAAAGATGATGGCGTAACAATGGCCAACCATGATATCGGCGTGAACATCATTACTTAAAAGAATGTTAGTAGTGTTTGTTCGTTAATGGAAGGTACACATTTGCTTTAATATTGGGACAAGAAATAACCTACGAGATCATGACAAGAAAGAAAAAAAACACCAAAAACGACATTGCCAAAGATGGAAAACGAAGAAATTAATGTCTCTAAGTTTTGTTCCTCAACAGTTAATAAGCAAGTATCCATGGCGACCGAATTCTGCGGGAGAAGCGTTATGATCGCGTGACAATGAAAAAATGTTAACAGAAAGAAAAACACTTGAAATCAAGACACGAATTAATAGTACATAGCATTATAATATATAACATTACCTAGTGTACAAAAATAGAAGGCGAAAAATAAAACTTAATAATATTATTCCTATTACATAAATAGGATTTCAAACAAAAGATAGTAAAGAAATAAAAAGAGAAGCATATTCAGCGATAAGCACAGTCTTAATCGGTAATTAATCACACTGGACCGTTATTTTTCAATAATCACACTGAACCTTGGGTAACTTTGTTCAACACTTTAACATCTTGACCCAAGGTCACCGCAGTTTGTCTCAGATCAGAGGTGACCGGTGGAAAAACGCCTTGGTACGGAGGAGCGTGCACTACGCCACCCGGTGCAGTATAATAAACCTGTCTCCCACCTGCACTATCGTACGCTACCTGTGCGTACGGCGCACCCGTATTATCCACTATCGCACTTGGCCGCATCATACCGAATCCTTCCGTATACGCGGGAGTCTTAACCTGTTGCTGCCCTGGCGCCAAGCTTGCTTGAGCCGCCGTTTTTGCCTGCGTGACACCGCCGTACACTGCCGCTTCACGGTAACCATCTGAAGCCATTCGCTGCACCGCGTAGTACCCCTGGGTGGCTGGAGGCCGCACCACCGGCGCATGATAGAACGTCCCCGGCGCCGGTATCATGTAAACCGGCCCATCTCCTCCACCGGATGCAGCGGACACCGCCGGTGGATAGGCTTCGCCGGAAACATGCTTTTCCGACCAATATCCCTGGGTGTTCGGTGGTAAATTCGCCGGAGTGAACTTCTCTGGCAGCTTCTGAACGTAATAATCACCGGCAGGGTAATTCTCCTCGCTCTTCCTCCGGTACGCGCCTTGCTCGCTCTCCGCAATTTGCAACTGCTGCAACTGGCGCTGAATCGCGCTCGGATCCGAGGCCGAAACCCTGTCCACGGGGTTTAAATTCAGCCGAGACTGGTACTCCGGCGGTGGCGCGACGGGCTCCGGCACCGGATCATGAAATTTGACTGCCGCAGGTGGAATCTGAGCCGGCTGAGCTGCGACGGCGACACCGGCGCCCTTCTCGAGACCGAAGAGGAAATCGACGTTATTTGGTTTAATCACAGTTTGGAGCGGTGCGGAAGCAGGAAGCGGAGAAGGAAGAGTATCGGCGAGAAAGAGGAATAATCGCATGCGGGCGGGTCTAGCGGAAGCGCGGTAGAGGCGATCGTACTCGTGCATCATGTGGTCGAGGTCGTCGTCGTTGGTGACAGAGATAAGAGCGTCGAGGTCTTCGCCAGGGAGCTGGTACTTGAAGGTGAGGCTGCTGCCGTTGCTTTCTTGTGGCGCCACCTCGCAGAGGGCCGAGAGCTTGGCCAGCAGGGCTCCAAACTTTATGGAGCGGTCCACGGCGAGGATCTTGGTCTCGCCGCCGACGTATGACAGTTGGTTGTCGTGGGAGCGCGGGTGGATCTTGCCGCCGTAGCTGCACATGAACTTTACCTTGTAATTCTGTTGTTGTTGTTGTTCGTCCCATGGAGGAGGAGGGTTGTCAAAGTCGATCTCTCTGGAGCGTGGAGAGGAGTCGCCAGAATCAGGGTATGATTGGTATGAATAATTCTCCATCTTTATCTTCTCTTCTTCTTCTTCCTTCGATTTTACCACCCTTTCCCTCTTTCTAAGACTGAGATCTTTGTTAAGCTTCCATTATGCCTTGTTTTCTGTTAAGAGAGACAGGATCATTGCAGAAACACCTTTCAGACTTACCTGAGATCATTCAACTACATTTATCATCATACTATAACATATCCTTCTTCCTTTTCATTTCAGATATCTTATAATACTCACTTTTTTAATACGTCTAATATTTTATTACTACTGCTTCATTTTCAAAATATCAGCAATTTTAGTTCTTAAAATATCTAAAAAAAAACTGAATCACTGACATTTTAATATGGACAAAACATTTTAGATAAATATGTTTTCTTTTTTAATTATTACAAAACATTATTATATTTCATAATCAAATATATATTTATATTAAATGTTTTTTCTGAGATTATCTTTGACTAAAGCTCTACTGCTAAAACTAATGAATAACATCAAAACGTCACATGATATTCTTTATAAGATTTAATACATTGATTAGATGTTTAATATCTATTCATAACCTTTATATTATGTTGAAATAAGTGTGCTTTTAGATAAATTAATCTCCCAATGCCATGTAAAGGGGAGTTTAATTAAAGATAAGTTGAATTCCAAGTTAGATTATAATTATTATTATTATACAGGCATAAGTTGGAATGTTTATAATTAGAGTTGTGTGCCTTGTAAGGCTGGCATCTTATTAGTCAAATTACATCTATCTTCTCCACTAAAACTTTATTATTATAATTTCCACGTTTCATACTTATTGATGATTTGGTCTTCAGCTCCTTCTCAGTATGATTAACATTTTAAAATTTTAAAGTCTAATTATTTTATCTCGATTATACTTTTATTTATTATTACAATGGTAGTTATTGTTGACTAATAAAAAAATAAAAGTTTAATTATTCGTTTCTTATTCATTTTGTGGAAAAGTTTAATTAGTTCTTGTTTTTAAAAAATGTTCCAAATTTTTGAAAATGTTATTTTAATTAGACTTTTATTTTTAAAATTATTAAGTAAGTTAATTATATGCTATGTATCAATCAATAATTTTTTTTTTATTTTTTATTTCTGTTTAGAAATTTTTGTTGCTACCAATTTCTTGTTTGTATGACATATCATACTATTAGCCTCAAAATTCATTATGTCAATTTTGTTCTTATGTATTATCATTTGTTTATTTTTGTCTTAATTTTTCTAAAAATAAAATAATTTTTTTTTCCAAATTTAAACCAAATTTATTATTTATATAAATTTTATATTAATACTTTATATTAAAAATAATTTTTTAACATATTACATTGTATATTATTAAATAGTTTGACTAATCATAACTTTTATTATTAAATTTTAAAACTAGAATACTATTTATACAAATAATAAATTTCATCTTATTATCAAATTTTTTATTTGTATAAATGGTATTAATTAAATTATTCTTATAAAAAATAACTAATTAATAATATATTGGTTTTAAATACTTATTTTTTAAAATAAATATTTATATTTAATTATTTTTAATTTTATAAAACATAAATTAACAATTAATAATGTATAATAATATAATATATTAAAAGTTCATTTTTGTGAAGGAAACACGTTAGAAATCCTACGTAAAATCAAAGTGGAGTATAAACTTTATTTTAAATTTTGTAAGACTGAATTGTATTTAAACTCCATTATTTAATAACTTTTAATAAAAGTATCAATATAAAATTTATGTAAAAATAAATTTAGTTTCAATTTAAAAATTGATAATATTGTTTCATTTTGAAAAAATTAGAAATATATATATATATATATATATATATATATATATATATATATATATATATATAAAAGTTAAATTGAAATAAAACAATAACATTTGACATTATATTAACACTTATCACAGAACTTAAAAACATGACAACAATTTTTTTTACAAAAAATATTAAAGATTAAAAGAAACGCATTAAATATTTATAAAAAAAAAATACCTAACATATTTTTACAAAAATTATGATACAATTAAAACTTTTTTGAAAACAAATATCAACTTTTAAATTTTCTGAAGACGAAACAACTAACTAAACTAAAAATAAAATACTGGTATCGTTTTATGTTTAAAATTTTGGTGCAGAAATTTTAAAAAGATTACTATGTTATACTTCATAATATTAATATATAATTTCTTAGATATAAACTCTCACTACTCCCTTTATTTTTCTTATTTTATAGTAAATGAAATTATATGTTAACAAAAATTTGTAATATTTTATTTATATCAGTGAGACTTTTTCTAAAACATAAAATGAAATAGGATAGGAAATATTACATAAAAAGAAAATTGTCTGAATATACTAGTGACTTTTATATATTAAATAGTTTTTATCTACGTAGATTAATAAACATAATAATAATGAGATAAGAGCGTGTCCATGATGAATGTCCACGTTAGGTGAAACCTACTGAATTTAGTAGACATGCACCTACATTGGAGAAATGGGAGCTACTCTACTGTACCAAAACCTAGCTATATAAAATCCCATGTTACCATCAATTTTTTAACATGAGAATTGTTTAAAAAAGGAATGCTATTTTCTCCTCAGATAATATATATATATATATATATATATATATATTTACTGAGGGAAGTTTTTATTTATTAGTTAGTTTATAAATGTTATTAAATAAATAATTATGTTTTCTTCCATCTTTTTATATTTCATTTTTCGTTTTAAATAAGTCTCTACATATTATTATTAAAGTATAACTAATTTTTTAATGATAACTAAATTGTATTTTAATATTAACACATAGAAAATAGTAACTTGTAAAGATTTACTCCCAGAAAATATTAATGTAAAAAAATTAAAATTGCTTTCAAGAATACTATTTTAACTTATTTAAAACTATTAGAAAAATTTGAGTTTAGTTATATTATTAAAATTAATGAAGTTACAGTTTTAAGAAAACTGAAAGGCATAATTAATTACCAAAAGTCTCTGAAAATTCTTCCAATTTGATGTTAGATAGTATTTAAAGATTGTGTGAAAAAACTTAATAGAAGGGATCAATGCAAATATTACTTGTATATGGAAATTTCCTTGGTATTTCTTTTTTTATGAGGTGAGATATGTTATTGTTTGCTGATGCCTATATTCTATACTAAGAACATTGCTTTTCTTGGATACAACTTGCCACTGTAATAATTTGTCAATTTATTTATAAGAAGAATAACACTTTACCATTTCCTAGGCCATTATTTGAAGCATTTTACATTTTGTGTTCAGGTTATTTCCTATTTTATCTTTTATATGATATTATATTATATAAATAATATATAAAAGTTGTCGTTGTCCCCAAAAATTTAAAGAAAAGAGGAAAAATAAATATTGAGAATGAATTGATATGATTTGGAGATTTTATGTGTATCTGAGTAATACTTGTTGTTATGATATTCTGTTTTGAAAAATAACCTAACCCTTTATTAATTACATTTATTAATCGGGTAGTTATGTTTAAAGTTTGAACTTGAAATTTTGTAGATCAATGGTGGACTGAAGAATTCTCTCCTAACAAATCACTGTGATGTCATCGTATTTGAAAACATAATCTGCAAAACATACTTGGCTGCAAAAGATGCCCCTATACTTTAATAAAAGGAAATCTATTTTCTACACCCAATCTAGGTTTTTTACTAACTTTATACATTCAATTTTGAGTTTAGTTTAAGTTTATAGGTTAAATTTATAAAAACAAATCAATCATTACTTCTCCATTATGATTATTATTTTCATAATTTTAAATGTCATATAATATAATAAAATATATATATATATATATATATATATATATATATTTTAAATAAAAAATATTAAAAATTTCATATCGATTAAAGATAAAAAAAATTATAATATATAACTGAAATGTAAACTTCACCTATAAATCATCGGTTTTGTAGGATTAAATAAATTTAAAAACCCATTTTTGAAAAAAAACCATTTTAATATATGACATCCATTTATGTCTTTACTTTTGTCTAATTTATAGGCATTTTAGTCAATTTCTTAAAATCTATAAAAAGATATAAAGACCCCAAAACATTCAGAAGGTTGTGACATATTTGATCGTGTTTACAAATAAGTCTTTTATGTTATCATCTAAATACAGTTTAACTTATGCACACATATGGATTAGATTGTACTTTAACAACATACAGAAACTAAATTATAATATTTTAATAAAAAATATATATACCAATTTAAAATAAAAAAGAAAATATTTGTCAATAATTTTTGTTTTAAATTAAATATTAACTCGAACATGTTATATATTTTAAAGAACAAACTGGTTAAATTTGATAATAGAATCACTGCATTATAAAGATCCAACGGTCAACTTTAAATGATAATTAGATATAATGAAAATTAATTTATCTCAAAACATGATTAATAATAATTGAATCAATGTTAGAGTATCAATAATTCAAAGTTCACATCAAAATCAATATAAAGTTTGAAATAAAATAATAATAATTACATCTATTATATATTAACAGTTTAATTAGTTAAATATTTACTAACAAAAACATAGATCAAGACAGTCAAAACTTATTAAATAGATAATTTGAATTCATACCGGAAACATTGATATTATTTAGGTTTAAACCTTTTTCTATCCTTGAGTTAAGTTTTGATCAGTTTAGTCTCCACTTTTAAAAATGTCAACCTTTAGTCTTCATAATATAAAAAATGTATCAAATAAGTGATTTATTGTTCATTAAGTACTGTCATGAGGACTGATATGATACATTTTTCATAGATTAAAGTTAATATTTTTAAAAACGGAAAACTAAACTAAACATAACTTAATTCAGGAATAAAAAAGGATTTAAACCTATTATTTATTAAGAAAGAAGATAACAGTGGTGTGTTTCCCTTTGCAGAGGGCAATGTTATTGGTATTGGCATTGTCTAGAATGATGGTAGGCCACACTCCTTCAATGAAGTCAAAGTCATTATCAATGTGTGGTGGATCCCATCTTAACGAAACATTGGAAAAATTGGTTTATTGCTGATTGAAAAATAAAGGGTTAGGTTATTATGACCAAATTAGAAACTATATAATATTCATCTTTAATGTAGGTATTTTCTTTTTACAAAATAACGTTTAGCAATCAAATTATTAATTTCCCTTAATTTTTGTTGTGAAAATGTTATGAATATACTAAATTTGTCATTGCTATTTATATTTTTTTATAAAAAAAATAAGAATCACTATGTTTTTAATTTCTTTACGTAAAATTAAATTTATCTTTTTTTTTAAATTTTGTTATATTTTTATTTTTAAATTTTTAAAATAAATAAATATAAAGAATTGTATCTTAGTGACATTAATATTTTTAGATTTATTAGATAATAATTTAAACATATCAAAATGATGTGGTGAATTTTGTTTTATAATACATTTAACATGTTAAAAAAAGTTAATAAAGTTACGTTAAAAAAACTATATCATCTTTTTAAAATTTAAAAATCAAAATATATTAAAATTTAATATAAAAATTAAAAACATATTTTGTTTTATAAATAATGTATCATTTCCATTTATGTCTTCCAAAGAGGAATCATATCGAATTTTCACGCACTATTTACTGCTGTAAATGGAAATCATCATATATGTTAATTAATACAATAATTGAAACAAAAATAAATAAAAAAACATCAAAATTGGTATCAGATTTATGAAAATGTGAACGAATGAATGAGAGCTGAGAGCACTAGCTAAACTTCTAATAATCATAAACATAAAAAATAGACTAATGATAAAATGATACGTAATATTAAAATGTTTTCAAAATATCATTCTCTCTTTTATATTGTATCTATATTGGTACATGTTATTTTTCGTGTTAAAATCCATTGTTGCTAAGTTTACTTTTTAAGAAAAGTAAATAATTTCCATTATTTTGAATTTAGTTTGTACAATTAAAATTATGTCAGCTGTATTTAACTTTTGGTTATAAAAAAATTATATTTTAAGTCGAGCATTTCATACAACTTATCAATGATTCACAAATTCATAAACAGAAATATATTTTAAATTTATTATTAAATATAAATTCCTTGCATTTTAGGAACAATGTCAATGTCTCTGGAAGCAAATATGGGACCTTGCGTGTCAAGCTTATCGACATGACAATTAGCAACGTATAGAGACTTCTGATGTTGACAAAATACAAACACTTTGATCACAAGAATAAAGTTTGGAAAACTACTTAGTGCAATTTTACATTATTAATATTAAAAAATTATTATTAACATGTTTCTTAAAACAATTAACATAAAATTACTAAATTGATTATGTTAAGTAGCGAAAACACAGTTATTTTTCAAATATTTATTTGGAATAAAGTGTAATATATATATATATATATATATATATATATATATATATATATATATATATATATATTCATTTCCTTTAAAAGATATAATATATCTTTTAATGAGTTTTCTTAATTATCTATAAAATATATCATACATAATTTATTTTTTCAATTTTAAAGAACTGAAAACAAAAAGTAATATAATATATGAATGACATATTAATAATATATAAATAGATATAAAGACTAAAGTCTAAACCCTAAATTTACATTCAATATTTGTTTCTTAAATTATTTAATTTTATTATTTTTTTTATTATGGTGACAAATATCAGTTTACTAAAATTATGTATCACTTTTATATATGTATAATATGTAATGAATTTATTATAAGACAAACTATATTTAAAGATTTTAATAATAAAATTTTATTATAATTTTGTTACATTCTTTCAAGTAAGGTTAAATATATGTTTTAGTCCTTATATTTGTGTCCAATTCTCAATTAGGTCCTCATGTTTCTTTTGTCCCAATTGCATCCTAATATTTGTAAATTTGAAGCAATAAAGCCCTCTCTGTTAAGTAGCCACGGAGGCCGTTGGCACTATGCTGATCTGTAACGGACATTTATTGTTTAATTTAAATGAGTCCATTACATGAAATTTTTATTTAAAAAAAAAACATTTAAGTGACACGTAACACATATATTTGTATTATATTTGTATAAAGTGTTTTTAGTTAAGTTGGGGATTAGGGATTTGCTATTCGAAAGAGCGAAAATTAGGGATTGGTGTTCGAAAGATGAAGAAGTAGACGAAGACTATCATCACGTGGAGTGTTTTTCAGGAGGTTGAAAATTTACGTCAGTTAAGGTTAGTTCCATTTGTTCTGAGTTAGGGATTTAGAGAGGATTTTGATTTTTTTAGTGTATGTTTATAACATGTATGACCTATGTTCTTACTCTGTTGTTCTGTGAATGAGATCTTAGTTCGGTATGTTATTATATGATGTGCCAGATTTTGCATGTTGAAATGTGTATTATACTACGGACATTGTGGTCCAAGAAAAAGAATTTCATTTATGAAATAGTATAGAAAAGTAGTGGTCCCCTTGTCTGTCTAACTGTTTCCCACTCTGTCTCACTGTTTCCCTAGTGGGGATCTTAGTTTATTCCAGTGTTCCCTTTATGTGTAATTGTTTACTAATTAGGGATTGTGATAATAAATTATTTCCCCCATTACGTACAGGTGTTTAAATCTTGTGCTTCATAGGTAAAACACCATAGCTGATGACCGTATTAAGGTTTTGGTCCACCATACTGGCCATTTTGTTACACTAGATAATGGAAATTTATTATTTGATGGAGAGATAACAGAGTGGTCAGTCGATCCAGACCTTTGGAGCTATTTTGGAATATTAGCTTCAATTAAAGTCGTAGGTCACATAGACATTAAAGAACTTTGGTACAGTTTATGAGGTGCTTCAGTAGTACCAGATAGATTAGAATTATTGACTGATGATTTTTTTTAAATAAAAATTCCACGTAATGCACGTGAGTTTTAAAACTTTGATTTATTATATTATTATTAGGCTTAATTATTAATTTAATAGTTAAAAGTGTAATTAAATAACAACATTATATAATTTATGTATTAAATCTCTATTCTCACTATTGGTTAGACATCTCTTTCAATGTTTAAAATGGTTAATATCTCAGTTTATCTCATATATTATAATATTTATTATTAAAAGAGGAAAATTATTAAATGAAATTGTATACAAAATCATAATAAAATAGTATGTTACAGTGATAGATATATTTAAAAGTTGTGACATTTATTATTTAAATCACTCTATTATTAAATAATATTATCAATATCAATATTGTTTGAAATAATATTATTAATATTAATAATAAAAGATAAAATTGTTAAAACTTTTGACTTATTAAATAATATTTAATAAAAAGTAAAATTGTCAAACCAATTATTAAATGGTGTTAAAGAGAAATTATTTTCCAAATTCCAACTTTTAATATTTAAAAAAAATAAAAATAATTATATTAAAATGACAAAATAGGAACAATTTACAGTCAAATGATAAAATTCAATTAATACAATTTAAAAAAATATCTGAAGACAATTATTTGAATAGGATTATAAAGTATAATTATAATAAAGCCTTACACAAGTTTATACTACTTCAAAATTAAGGAATTTCAGATTTTAGTTTCTATAAGTTCCTTTTATCAAGTAAAATTTGACATTGTTTTTTATTTTTCAAAAAACTATAAATTTTGATTTTGATTTATAATTGTGAAAATTTCCAATCTCCTAATAAAAGTACCCATCTCACTGAAATTCCTAATATTTAGTTTTTTTCCTTGCTGATATTATATTTGAAATACTGAATTGACTTTTGTTTAACATAATGCACTGATAAAACAAAAAAAAAAACACAATTATTTTATCGAGATTAAATCAATATATTTGAGCTAATTGTAATTTAATTAAGAATTTAACTCAGTGATTACATCACACTGAACCAAGGTATAAGAGTTTAATGGAGCAGAGGAGAAGTCAGAGAGTTTGTTGGTTTCGCCAACTGTGAGAGATTTGAATGTGGAAGGTGGTTTTTGCAATAAGAGCATTTATGAAACATCATCCACGTGATAGCGACACATGGCCGGACTCTAAGAACCATTGTAGCTTCACAACAAATGATAAACGTTAGAATCACTCTGTTAACTTCATCGCTCAAATCACAAATTGCTAGGTTTTCCTCTGCGATTTCAATTTCCTACTTCGTGTTTCGCTTTCGTGATTTCTTCTCCGTGTGATTAGAATTTACTTCTGTTGTTTTATTTTTAAGGTCTGAATTCAGTTAAGAAGTTGAAAGAAGAGGATCGTCAGTGTTTTGAAATTTCTGAAAATGGGGAAAAAACGTGTAATGTTGCCAGCCAAGGACGTTGACTTGTCCTCAGTTAAGTACCAACGTGAAATAGTTCAAGGTAATTCAGCTTGCTTATTCTGCAATTAAGTTGAATTTTCTGTTTCTACTACTGACATCTGATTCAATTTTTTTTCGCTCTCTTCTGTTTGTTTGTTTATTTTTTTCAGCTCCGCATTTGACTGGATTTGTGTTTAGATTGTTTGTGAGGATTCTAGAAGCTCCGCTGATCGGCCCTATCATAATGGATGTTTTGAAGAAGCAAAATAAAATTGAAGAGGTTTGTGTTTTGTAGCTGAAATTAGTGACTAACGTGTGTCTCATGGTTAAAGGTGTTTTGTTTCAGTTTGTCATTATTGTTTATGAACAATACTTGAGTTGAGAGTGCTGGCAGTAGCATAGCAAATTGACTAAATATTGTCTCTCTCTCTCCTTTTTTTTTTTCTTTAAATTATTATGACAGATATTGCAGCACACCGTGATACCTGAGGAACCCATGTTTAAGCCTGAATATCCACCTCAAGGTGGCACCCTCTCCTCACCTGTGAATGCTTAGATAATGGATATTAGTGCTTGTGTCAAATTATTTGCATTGCATTTGATGACGCTTGCTTATAAGATAACCTGCCTTGATGTTTGTGATGTTACTTTAGAAGTGGAGCAGGGTGTTGTTGTCCTTGAAGAAGAAGGGAGTCCTGAAGATCGAGTTATATCTGCCTTGAAATGTCTTCCACATTATGATGTTGCTGAATTATGGGAAAATTCACATGCATCCTTTCGGTACTGGAAAATACGTGACTATGCTCATGCTTACCGATCTAGAAAAGTAACCCCATCCATGGTATTTCACCTTTTGTTGGTATCAACTGAGTACATTTTTGTCTTCTCTTTATTCAAGTTAAATTGTAAAATGAAACAATTTCACTTTGAATTTATAGGTTGCTGAGCGCATCATCTCCATTATAGAGGAGAATGGAAGAAATAAACCTCCTATACCACTCTTGATATCCTTTGTGGCTGCAGAAGTCCGAGAGCAGGCAGCAGCATCTACACAGAGGTTTGAAGCAGGTAATCCTGTATGACTCTAATGTTTATGTGATTAACATAAATGAAGAAAAGGTGAACTAGGAAATTGCATATACATTCCCCCATGCTTTCTCTGGCTAGGTTGTTGTGTTATGCAGTTTGTTTGACATGTGGTTCCTACTACTTGTATTTTCAATTTCCTCGCTTTGTTCATTTATGTTCATTGTAGTTTATTGTCTAAATCTTTCACACGTGATCATGTTGAGACTTCGTGGGAACAGACACACAAATCCACAAGTTATGTTCTTGGACTTTGATAATGTAGGAAATCCATTATCGATATTGGATGGAATTTTTATGGCCATCAAAGATGACATAGATTGTTATCCTCATCCATCTAAGGGTAAGTATATCCTGTCTAAGGGCATGTATATCTTTGCATAATATTTTGTCAAGTAATTGGATAAAGCCTTTGAATTCTTCTGATGATGACAGGTGCATCAACATGGATGCATGAGGTGCGCACTGTAAAGAAGGATGCAGTTTGTGTTTCAAGACTGCGTAGCTGTGGTGTCATATTCGTAGGGAAAGCCAATATGCATGAGTTTGGAATGGGCACAACAGGAAATAATCCTAATTATGGGTATGTTTATAAGATATTGTTAATTTAAATATTGATCTCCCTATCAACATAATGATCTCTTGTTCTACCTAATATATTTACAGGTTTTAAATTTAGTCCATTCTTCCTTCGTTTCATATCAGGAGACAAAAGTAAATATGTCAACAAATGTCTTTGTTGTCATTCACTTCACTTGTTTTTCATCTTTTTTATTTGAAACTTAAGAACCATCATTGAAAGATACAAAATGTGATATGTCAACATGATAGACTCTGTCCCATAACAGAGTTGTGTCAATTCTCATATAAAGAAGTAGAAGAGTAGCCTGGTATTGCACCCTCATGTAAAATGAAGAGAGCACGAGTGAGGGGATATGCCAATGTGACAGTCAGGTAAGGAATCTGTTGAAGGGACTAAAAGGAAGGAAGGGAGTGGGGCTGGGTTGAGTTGGTAAACAGGAACTGAGTGGGGAAATAGACATGAGGTTAAAGGTGTGTCAAATGACCTGCATTGTCTTTTCTTCTGTTTTCTGTTGTTTCTTTCTTAGTATTATGCAATTACTGTGCCTTATTCCCTAGTTTTGCGAACTGAGAAGAAGTTTCTATCACAAGGACATGTGTCAAAGACCTCTAGGAAGTAAAGCAGAGTTTTCCACACCATTAATTCCCATGACTCTCCTACACTTGAAAATTGAACTGTTTCGGTTTGCTTCTTGTGCTCATCAGAATCAATCTCCGTCTATTGCTCAACTTATTTTTCTTGATTTGCAGAACTACAAGAAATCCTCATGCACCTGATAGGTATACTGGTGGATCTTCTTCAGGTCCAGCTGCAATTGTTGCTTCTGGAATATGTTCTGCTGCATTGGGAACTGATGGTGGAGGTTGTACACATCTAACGTACTAAATTAATTGTTTGGCTCTATTTTTTGCATGTAATTTATTTTTAAATTTTTTTGAAAAATGGCAGGTTCAATCCGTATTCCTTCTTCCCTTTGTGGTGTGGTGGGATTGAAGACAACATATGGGCGGACAAGCATGGAAGGGTAATTTCTTGTACTTTTGTGATGGGTCAATCGTTACTACTTCTTTGTGTAGTGTTTGCTCCTTAAAGTTTTTCTTTTTGTACTTTTGTACCACATTGTAGCAACAGCTATGATTTGTGATCTTATTCTTTCTAGTTGGGGTCAGGATTTTGACCATTTCCTATTCTGACTATAAAATGAAATTACTATTTTCTCACTGGGCATTAACATCAAAAGACAAGATCCTGAGAAGTTTGGTAAAGGAAGAAGAAAACCATGGTTGAAAACTTAGTTAACAAGATGTTGAAGAAACTCCTTTATGACTAATTGAAGAAAATCTGTTGTATTGGACTTAAAATACATGAACCAAATATCTCATGACTGAGGGAAAAAAAATCAGTAGTTAAATTTCTTACATTGAAAATACTTCTGTTTCCATCTTAGCTTATTTATTCAATGTACCATCAGATGGTATTGGTATGAAAATATGTTACTTTATCAGTTTATCTGAAAGACTAAAATGTAAGTGACTGAAGGCTCTGCCAGTTATTTGAGTTTACTGGTCATAACTCATTATAATATAGGGCAAGTAATCTGGTCTTCCAAGTACTGAAGAAACTCTTTTTTGTTTGGATTTTTCTTCCTTTTATGGTGGTTCTGCCTTTTATTGGCAGGCAATGTAATATAATGCAATTCTATAGTTTCTTTGAACATATTCTTGATTCTATTACATGGCATTGGTGGAGAATAGATCAATAGGTATCGTGAATGCAGGTTCTACTTAGAGGCTAGCAACATTTTTCTATCTTTCAATATTGAATAGGACGCATTTTCTTGTCGCACTCGCACAAGTCTATAAAATCATTTGATCTTCTCTCTTGTTTAGCTAGTTTTCAAAGTCAACAGGCCTGAATAGTATGCAGTCTCCAAAATTTTGATGTGCCAGAATTTGTGGTGTTCACGATGGAGTTGGCTAGAATAAAAAAATATATAGAAACAAAATATTCATTTGTGCTAGAAAATAATTGAAGTGTTTGGCTAGCTAAATTTGTAATGTATGGAGCTTTCACCTTCTTTTTTGGTTTTATTTACAGGTCATTATGTGATTCTGGGACTGTGGAAATTATTGGTCCCATTGCTTCATCAGTGGAGGACGTCATGCTAGTGTATGCAATGCATACTTCTGGCTTTCTCTTTTATGCTTCATTTTTTAGACTAACTCTTTCATTTTATTCTACCTCTTCACTTTCCACGTACATGTGGACTTCTAGCTATTTGGTTTAGTAATTCAGTTGTTTATATCAAGTATAAAACCCTTATCACCATGGCTTATTTTTGAAGGTATATAACAGATCTTTGGGTCCTCATGATTCAGGTATGCAGCAATGTTGGGGGCATCACCTGCAAATAGAATCAGTTTAAGACCGGTAAATTTTGTTGCTGGAAAATTGCCTTAATTATAGTCACCCTAAGACTGACTTATTATGACCTCTCTGGGCTGCCTTAACTGCAACCTCAAGTATATTAATTGCCTGAAGATGTGACCTATTTAATTCTTGTAAATTTAAGGTTGAACTACATAGCTGATGTTGTGGATTGAATTAGTCTCTTTGAAGTATTTTTCCATTAAATAACGCCAAGTAGTTCTTGAAAAAAATCTCTTAACAAAAGTTAGTGACAAGAAAACCTATGATCGAACTTTGGAAGTGGGACCTCAGTCATTTAAAACCACTAACTGAAAAGGGGATGTATCAAACCTAGGAGAGTAGATTGACATTTGGCAATTTCTCTGTCCCAGCCATAACTAAGTAAGCCTGTACCTATGATAACATATTATGCTCCCCTTGTTCTGCTACTCTTTCTAAATCATATAGTCTCTTTTGATCCTCTAATTCTATGTTAGGGATGTTCATATGACATACAAAGTAATAAACCAACTCTTGAGTCAGTTATTCTATACTTTATTCTCTACACAAATTTTTCCATTACTAAGTAAGTATGACGCATATATTTTTTGTGTTTCTTGTAGTCACCACCTTGTTTGCCAACTCTGTCATCCAATGACTATTCAAATGCTTTGGGATCTTTAAGAATAGGAAAGTACAGTCCGGTAATCGCCTTATCCTCTCCAAATAGTTTTGGTGCAGTTTATGTGACATACTTCTAAATAATACATGTACTCTTGTGAAGTGGTTTAATGACGTGCATTCAACTGAAATATCTGATAAATGTGAGGACGCACTTAATCTGCTGTCAAAGGAGCATGGTTGTGAAGTAAGTTAATCATTCTATCATGTGATGCACTAGCATGATAGATTTAAACAGGGCTAAGAAGTGTATATTTATTTGAAGATGATAGAAATCGTTATACCAGAGCTTCTTGAGATGCGAACTGCTCATGTCGTTTCCATTGGCTCTGAATGCTTATGTTCTCTGAATCCTGATTGTGCAGACGGGTATGTTTGAGTATATACTGAAACCTAGTACTGGTAATTTGAAATTACTAATTTCATTTTGTAGTCCAATTGCTGAAAGACACCTTCTCGTCTGCTAGTAAAAGTCGTTAATATTTGGCCATGGCTACGAAGGTTTATTGTAAGTTTCTTCTATTTCTTTGCTTCCGTAGGAAAGGTGCAAAATTGGCATATGATACTCGGACAAGTATGGCACTTTTTCGGTCATTTTCAGCAGCAGATTATATTGCTGCCCAATGTATTAGGTGAGACAAGACTTTATATAAATATGACAAACTTATGACCTTGGAAAACGATAAATAACAATATTAACAATATCTTGGCATCCTTTGTTTTGTATACAAGTACTTGAAGACTTGTTATAATAATATAATAATATAGATGTTTAAATTAACAAGACAATTTTTAAATGTTATATTATTATACCATAATAATATAGTTTTCAAGTAATTATATCTAAAATAAAGGGTGTCAAAATATCAATTTTCAATCTTTTAAATTAATCACCGTCACAGCAGATTGAGCAATGCAAACCATACTAAAAATTGTGTTTGTAGATTCTAAAATTTACTGTAAATGTTTCAGACGAAGGCATATGTATTACCACATGGAGATTTTCAAGAAAGTGGATGTCATAGTAACTCCGACCACTGGGTATGTATAGCATGGTAGAGTTCTCCTTAGTGTAAAACGCCCCTGCACTCTGCCAAATTCAGTTCACTTGATCTAAAGCGGGTTTGCTTTCTTTTATAATTCTTTGAATGGTTTGGAAATTAGTATTTTCAGTGTGGATAACAGCATATATGCTTGATGGCATTATTGGTCTGAATTTCATAATAGCATAAAAATCTACTTATTTTTTATAGAAAAATGGAAAGACACTTGAACCCACGACTTATTTGTTCTTTTCTATTTTTACCACTATTTTTACCACTAAGTCATAGTTTCTTCCATCCAAGAAAGAAAAAGATTAAAAGACAAACGGTCCTATCAGATGTGATCGTCTATGGTCATGTTCTATTAGTAGCAGCTTTTGTGGGTTATATTTTATGGATAATTTTGGGAAGGATGGGACTGAAAAACAAAGATCATTGACATGGAAATTTAAAAAAATTCAACATCTTATTTTGGACGTAAAGTTTTGTTGTTTTGGCTGGAATACTTGATATGGAGGTACTGCACCTGAACTCTCTTTTGTTTATAACAGCATGACAGCACCCATAATACCTCCTAGTGCTCTTAAAAGTGGTGAAACAGATATGCAGACTACAGGTAATCAATTAGCGTCACCTTTAAGTCGCAGCTTCATGATATTTTTTCTTCTGAAATGATTTCCATTGCAGCATTGAAATTGACCTTATATCCTATATCACAAACTGTCTGTGTCATAATGTAAAGGACAGAGTACAAATTTGTAAGCATTTTTGGGTGTTCTGTAGTTAAAATTAATGTTTCCGGTCACTAATGATTACCTTAAAAGCCGACCTTAATAAAATGGATTACGAGATAATACTTTAATTTTGATTGAAAAACTGTATCAGAAGTATCTAAAATTACACTGAAGTTTTGTTATAATGGTTGTTATTAAGCTTTTTAATCTAGCGATGACACGTGGATGATTTTCTATCATTACATAAAGCCTTCATTAACAATGACCCAGGATTAAAAAAAATGTATTCGTTGTTATTTAATTTGAGAGCTTAATAGGAATAATATAAAGAATTTATCTAAGTACTGGCCGAAGTAAACTTCTACGTTGATACAACATGAGTTAGTGATCTTTGAACTTGTAGGTCAAAAAAATAAGTGTCACCAACTATAGCCATAGGACTTTGAATCCGTAAACTATTTTATCATGAGTAGAAGTTCAAGTTCAACGTTGGTAACAATTATTTAAACTGAACATTTTGGTACTCCACTTGAGCAGACCTTAGTACTAAACATGTTTAAAACTTTTCTCTTTACATGTGTTAACTCAGTTTTCTTTTTCAGCTAACCTTATGCAGTTCGTTGTTCCTGCAAATCTTCTGGGGTTCCCTGCTATTTCTGTCCCGGTGAGTGAGAGTGAAATCAATCAGTGATGAATAATGTTTGTTCTTTTGTTATGAAGTTAATTAAAGGCCATTATTATATCTAATTTTGAACAATAGTTAGTCAGTTTGGATAAATTTCTTAGCAAGTGTTTATAAGATTTAGAAAATAAAACGAATTAACGAAGTAAAATAAATTCTGCTCCTTACATTTGTTAAAGTCAGCTTAATTGAATCAATGCTAAACTATTGTGTTCTCCATAATAATTTACAAGGATTGTTCCGTAACTACAAAATTTGTATGTCTCAATTGATAAGTTTCCATAAACAAGTTAATCCAAACTGGACACTTATCCTATGCACAATTTATTCATTGTAATAACTTTTTCTTTTTCTGCAGATTGGCTACGATAAAGAGGGACTTCCAATAGGTTTGCAAATAATGGGTCGACCATGGGCGGAAGCTACTATTCTGCGGGTAGCCTCTGCAGTTGAGGTTCGTATATTTCAATATGGCCTCCCACTGTTTATTTGTGATATATAACTTATTTTGTCATTCTGCATATATTGTTATTATGATTTTATTTTATGACTAACTTATTCAGAAACTCTGCGGCGAGTCGAAGAAAAAGCCTGCGTCATACTATGACGTTCTGAAGGCCAGCTAAAGCTAAGATATTATTGCTGCATACGGTTTATAAGTGGTTGGATTTATTATTTGGGAATCGGCACCCATATAGCAAATGCTTTTTGCTTTCAAACTCCGGGCATCCGATTTTTCCAAACGATTTATGATTTGATAAATTCATAGGAAATAATTTATGCAGAGAAGAGTGGTAATAATTTGAAGACAAAATCAGGCATCACTTAAGAAACCATGACTAAAGGTAATATGTCCATTTTATTTCATAATAGTGGAAACGCGTGTGTTCTTCCACTTTTTATCATTAAAAGAAATAATATAAAAATAAATTTTTATAATTTTTATTTTAGATAGGTAATTAAATTTTAAAAAATAATTATACAATTTAAAAAGTAAAATAATAAATTAATTGATATTAATAAAGATAAGTATCATTTTATTATAGATAATTAATTAAAAAAATAGTTATAAATTTAAAAAATTATTCAATAATTAGAAGTGACAGTAAATCTAAATTTGTCCATCAGCCTAATTAATATAATAAAATGGTCGATTCTTATACGTCAATCCGCTCTAACCCACCCAGCCTACCAACACGACGTGCTAGTTTATCAGCCTAAAATTATTTTTTATCAAAAATGTCCTTTTAAATGATTAATTATACTAGAAAATTTTAACATGTATAAATAATTATTTTTTCAACTTATTTAATTCAAAATATTAATTAAGTAATTAAAAACTTAAAATTATATATATGTGTAAGGTCAACTTATGACGGGTCAATAGTAAGTAAGGTCAAAACGGGTCATTTTGTGTCCTCTATCGTTAATTGAGTTATTATTCATTAACCTACCATAAGTCTTTATAATCACAAGCGAACATGATACATGTCATGTCGCAGTAAATTGTCATAACTCATTTAATAATGAGTTGGTTGGACAAGTATTTCATAAGCAATTTTAAGCATAATTTGTGAAATATAAAATACATATGCCGCATATTCCGAGTAAAACGAAAATTTCTACAGAACCTTTTAAGCATCCCGAAGGTCTCTTTGCCTGAATTGCTGTGGTTAGGGCATCCTATCCTGTCACACTACAAGGAAAGAGATATGTAAAAAAATCAATGAAAGGGGGTTCTTAAAATTGTTTAGAATGTATTCATACCGATCAACAATGACCACAGAGCGAAGCTCACAGTTGGCAAAGCTGCAAATAATTGTTAAAAGAAGACAATTATTTCATACCGCTGCACACATAGACGCGCCAGTTCCATGAACATCACCCGATCTTTAAAAATTTAAGGCACCACATGAGTCAACATACAAGACTGAAAACAACGGGCAAAGTGCTTTTTGAACTAATGCAAACAAAACCGGTGGGAACTGAATTGTCGTGAAATCCATGAATAACCAATATGTTTTCATTTAAAAGAATCAGAACAATAAACTCAGTTGGCTCTAGAGGATGTGGATTACAAATAACTACATGCAAGGCATCGGTGAACTTACGGCTTTGATAATTCCTTCTTCTCCAAGTGATGGCTGTAATTTCCAAAAGCACCTAGAGTATGAAACAAAAATGCTCTGTGCGTCACAATTGCTATCTCCTTCTCTTTTCTTGTCCCCAACCTGTGATGGAGTGAAAAGTAAAGTGGGAGTTACAGATATGAACAGATCATACTGGACGACAATTTCCAGTTTGATAAAAATCATCGAAGTTATTAGGAAAAAACAAGAATACATTGTTTTTTCTTAAGGGAAAGTTACATAAAGATAACTTTCAATAATTAAAAGATATACAACTTCGTATTTGATGGCATGTTTCTAAAGGTATTTGATAGTAAATTCAAGTGACAAACACATATAGAGCAAAGTTACAGGAAAAAGGAAAAATATTTATTGGGCTTTTCATAACAAAAATTGCATAAATCTTTAAATACCAATAATCACTAGATATATGAATTAATATAGCCAACAATACATCTGTTCCAATAACATAAAATAGTCTGCAAGTTATCTATTCATTTTTCACAAAAGTGTGATAGACACTAATGATTCCCGTGACAGCCCCATCAGAGAAGATTTACACATTACTCAGCTGTTTCTAGCGACTACTAAAAGTACTAGACGACGTGAAGGCAACATTAATTTCAGGAAAGACAATTTGATATTATCTTTCTATCATAGTGAAGAAATATACTATTCTAGTGTCTAAAAAGTAGGAATATACTAAGTATTAACTTTGTAAAACGTAAGTTCAATTCTACTATTCTAGTGCAATTCCCAAAATTCAGTATAGCTGAGTAATATTTTACCAAATGATATAGTTCACAATAAGAAGAGAAGGTCGGCTTACTTTTCGAAAAAAATTATGGAGTAATCACGTGATTCACATCTACTACGCATGACTCTATACAAGTTGTTCACACACAAGGTTTTATAGACCCGAAAAGGTCGTCCTCAGATACCTCTAAGACTTGGATATGTTCCTCCAATGTCACAGCTCCAACTACTAAGTGTTAACATAAATAGGGTGTTCTATCCCGCTTCTAGGTCGTGGTTACTATGCACGATAAGGGAGATAAAGCTTTTTTTAATCAGATTCACATGACTGTAATATATCTTTTGGCAATGTTAAATGTGAATAGCATTATGTTCCGTAGGTTGGATCTAGTGTTCTAGTAGTCATGTCTAATCTAGCAGTTGGTGGGGTTGAAGGAGTTGGTCAGGCTACGTAAAGCCCTGGGGGAACAAAAAGTATAAAACAACCAGTAACTGAATCGTACCAGTTCATGAACTTCAGCCCTCTACATGCAATTTCTTCTTTTGTCTCTCTAACATCGGTCTTCCACCAAGTATCCTCATTACTGTCGATCTGAAAAGAAAATAAAAATTGACTGAGAACAAATTATAATGTGCCATAATTTTGTACAGCGAAAGAAAAATGATAGCGGTCTTCTATGAAATCATAAACCACAACAAGGGTGCATAACGTGAAAAAAATCTAGGTACTTGCCAGTGAAAAATCAATTGCAGGAAATAGAGATTGATACTCGCTGATGCTTCTTCTTTTGTCGCAGGGATGAACCCCCTGCATGAGAAAACACATGGAGAAATCTGTAAAGGTTCACATGATGACCTCAATAACAAGCTTAAGGAAGCTTATATAAAATCTAAAAAATGTACTAATATTGTCTATAAACATAAAATACAACTTCTGACAATATTGTGGTGGGGGAAGTAAATGAAGAAGCAACCTTAAACCTTTTCAGTGATTTCACATGAAACCCAGATTTAAATTTAATTTGTGATTTCATATTTTTATACATCAATTATCCAATGACCTTGTAAAATAATCTCAATCTTTTATGGAAAAATATCAAAGTTCGTTGAACAGGATATTTCACATTTTTATTTCATTGAAGTCTTTTATTTCACATCTATAGTTCAATATAAGATCTCAATAACAACTACAGATATAGTTTTTGACAGATGCATGCATGAAACCAGCCTCAATGTTGTTGGCCGTGTCTGTTCAGTGTGTCCAAAGTTCAACATCTAATGGCAGTCTGAACATATTTTCAGTGCACAAAAAGCTCACTTTAAATATTTCTATTCCTCCATCCTTCAATTTCAGTGCCTAACATTAAATGTTGGAATAAGTCTATTGACTGGGAAGTGATAAGATTTTGAATTCCTCCCGCACCCCTTTTAGTTACAAGATATCCATTTTTTTGAGACTTGAAAAAGCCGTGAAGGAGAATGAAATTTCGCTGTAGTACATGTATCAATATGATATGTAACTGTCTCCTAGAAGAACGTCTTTGTTTCAATTTATGGAAAAGGTTAGATTGTAAATTCACATACCATACGTTCCCGACAAAGTTCAAAAGCAACAATAGGAGGGCAATTCAGACTCGAAATTGCAGCACGATTGCTGTTTCCTGCATTTTCCACCATAAGAGGTAGCACGTCTGTTCTATCTGTGTAGCCCTCACCTCCAAACACTCCAACAGCAGTTTGTAGTGTCCTAAAACCTTACATATTTTGGCATTTCAGACAATTCATAAGAACAACATTCCAATATGAAGTACATAAGCCTAAAATATCAAAATATATAACCCAATACAGCCTTATTCAACTAATGCATCCTCATTCACGAAAACATTCCATAACAGGAACAAGTTAGCATAATAATTTCTAGGCTTAATTAAGTTTGAAGTACCTCATAAATTTGCATATTTCCAATTAAGTTTGTAATGAAAGTTTTCTAATATCCAAAATATTTTTATTTTTACTTAAATACCCAACCGTTTGATTTTGTTGTTAACCGAATGACATAACCACTATCTTTATCTTCTAATCTCCAAATCAATAATCAACTCTATCTTTCCATCTCCAATCTCCGGTCAACTCGCTCTTAGAGGGGGAAGATACAAGTTGACCGACAAGTTAGAGGAAATTAGAGAAACAAAGGACAAGTTCATTCATGAGTTAGAGAAGGAAAGATGAAAGTAATGGTCACATTATTGCGTTGACAGCAAAATCAATCGGTATTGTACTTAGACAGAAATAAAAAATAAAATAATTTTTTTTAATTGAAACTTAATTAAAAATACTCAAATTTATGTTACTTATAACTTAATCAAACCTAATTTCTATTTGATATTTGAAAGGAACTCATATCCCCCCTTAAACTATGGATAGGGAGATAATTTTAAATGGCATATTAGTGAGTAACACCTGGGTTCACAGATGGATAATCCAAATCCTGCTAACATTAGTTTACTAAACGATCACCACAGCAATTAAAGAGACAGCAATTAGTTTACTAAATTCTCTTGAATCGAACTGTTCCCAAGACAAAAAATATTCCCATTTAAAGAGACAGCAATTACATTTTGTCGCAATAATTTCTACCTGGAAAGATAATATACCAGGTCCATGGACTTGCTGTACACATGTTTTTATTTACACGATTGAGTCACACCAATGTTCAAAATGTGCAAATTTAAAGACTGTCAATCTGATGTTGCTTCACAGTAGTCAGACACAACCATAGTCCACAGTTATCAATCAATAAAATTTGATCATGTTGCACAGTGAACGTACAACAAATACAAACACAAGACACGTTTACATTGCAAAATAGTGCAGTGTTCCCATACCAAAAAATTTCCCGGAAAACACAGAGGAGGTCTAAACCAATTAAAAATTAAAAGAAAGAAAAAGCATGCCAAGCCCACATGACATGGGAAATTTGTGAAAATGAAAAATGAATAATTACCTGATCTTCTGAAGCTTTTTTTTTTTGGTACAAGAGTTTGGAAATTAAGTATTCTTTTATTAATAAAGAGACATACAGTTTCTCAATCTATATAAAGCATTTGAGTCGCACACTAAAGAAGTAAACGCATGTTGCTACCTCAATAAAGGAGATACTATGACTAGATCAATCTTCTTCATAATCCCAGAATCATGAACATGCTTTCGCAAATTGTCAACCTGTCAGAAGCAAAAAAATAGTACACATTCATGACAGTAAATAATATTTTCCATCTCTAAACTACATCATGACTCGAGGCATGTAAGCTTCTCCCTTCTGAGTATGTTTCACACAATAAGTTGCGGTGCTTTACCTCTTGCCAGCCCAACGGCGTAATATGCGCATCAAAATATTCAGACTTCATGTATGCGTCGTAGTTCTTGTCTCCCTCCACATTGTGGATCCCCTGTCCGTGCCTGACCTGGACATATGCGTTTCATAAGTTGGTAGTATCTTAATTTGCATAGTGAAATCTTAAATGTACTTAATAATGAAATATATAACATGTCTGCTTCAAATTCACAAGGAATACAGTATGCTGACTGAAAACGTGAGTTTAATTCCAATACGAACCAGGTGAATGGTTTTGCAACGGTGCAAAGGAAACACGCATGGACCACCACCACCACAATCCATAGTCTCTGACAAGCCTAGCAAACATTCACGCAACAGAACAGAACGAGAAGCAAAAGAAAAATATGTAGCATCAGAATCCAAGCGAGAGTCGGAACGTTAACATCAAAATAAAAAAAAAAAAAATATACCGTAATCATAAGTGTCCCGAACTAGTAATTCATTAAACAATGAGTTATGCACATGAAATCACGTCGAGAGCAATAACGATTTCAGGAAATTTAAATCAACATGCAATTAAACGATTATCAGTAGATTGTTACAGTTGAATCAGATCGATAGGTTGCAATCATTCAATTATTTGTTTCCTAATTCTCTGATCCTGCTTCGGTAGATCTTCTGTTCTCACACCAAATATAACCTAAACGTGCTTCTCTGACACACGCGCAAACTACGGAAAGCGGAATTTGAGTGGCCATTAGAAGAGAGGGAAAAGCGATGCGAGTGAGGAAGTATCTTACCGGAAAAGCAGAGAGCGGAACGAGGAGAAAGGAGTGGAAATGAAACGCGACGAAAGCGTAAAGAAGAAGCAAAAGATGGCCTGGAGGTTGAGATGCTGCACTTTACACCAGCTGTAACTGTGCTCATGCTCTTGCCGCTGACTAGAACAACCTGCTAAATAATATTAGTTTGATTTCGTTTATTTTCTCTGATGTCGTTACCAGCGTTATAAACATGTTTTACTCGGTATCTTCAGTAACCATTCATAAAAATACAACATTTTTAAGAGAAAAACATTAAAATCAAATTAGTGAATTAAACGTAAAAAAAAATCAAAATAAAAAATAATATTCATAATTTATTAAAAGGAAAAATAAATTGTAAGCAATTATTTATTTATATAAAATAATAAACATATTACTTAATCAAATTGCATGGCTAAATATAATTTAATGGTTGTATTTAAACTATCTTATTATCTTACTGATATTTTTAACTATTTAACTAAATAAGGTCTGGATTAACTAAAATTAACAATGCAGACTAAAAACAAATATTAAGAAAATGTTAGAGATCTAAAGATGACAAAACAATTTTACGAAATGAAATTAAATTTACGACTTAAAAAAATTTAAATTTATGACTTAAAACATTTTAAATTTGCGCCAAGAAAGAAAGACTTATGATTCTAAATTTAAAAATTTTCATGTTACACAAGCACATTTCATTAAAACTTTATTTATAAAAAGTAAATCTTAAATGTATCACTCCAAATGCTCTTATCTTTATCCTTTCAAAATTTATGTCAATTGACCATAAGCATGGTCATCTAAAATTTGCTAATTCGTTACTAACAAATTTTAATACACCAATAATTAATAAAATAGATCATCTTACAACTAATGAGATAATTATTTAAAAGTATTATATAACTGAGTGATATTATAAGTTATTTTTTCATATATAATTATTTTCTATGTTTTAGATACTTGGATTAAGAAATTTGAAAACCTAATTTAAAAATACACTTTGAATCTCTATATTTTCGGAATGTGGATTCAGAATGCGTATTAAAGACTTTTAGATTATTATTCGATAAGGTTCCTTTCTAAGTATACATCTTTTCTAAATTCAACAGTTTATAATATATTTTGAAATTATAAAAAATCCAAAAGATATTTTAAATTATTTGAAAATTTAAAATATCTTTATCTATCCAAAACATTTAAAATAATACAATTCAGTGCGTGTATATATATATTAGACAATTCAAAATATATTTTTTAATTTTATAATCTAAAATAGTGTTTTAGCCATGAAAAATCTAGAATACTTTTTATTTATTCATAATTTAAACCCTTTCCATCTATAATAAAATATTATGTCATCCAGAACATTTCTGATTTACTATAATTTAAACCTTTTCAAAGTAGCATAAAGAAATTATACTTCTGATTTATGGAGAATTTTGTCTTTTTGAAAGTAGCTTGAAAGAAATTATGGGCTGGTAACAAATTAACAATCCTTAAATCCACAAGAAGGAAACGTACCTTAAATCTCTCCCCTCCTAAACAATCTAATCCATCTATCCCGATGGCTCTGAAAATTCAGCACACGTCCCCTTTTTTCTACTCCGCCTCGCCCGTCACTCTCTCCACCTACAAACTCACCACACGAATCTCGTGCACCGCCGCTGGTGACGGCGGCTTCAGCGACGCGAGGCTGGCGTCCGAGTTTGCGGTTAGGGTTGCGAGAATGAACGCGCATTCGTTGAAAGCGGATGAGGCGATGAGGAAGAGCAGAAAGCTCCTCTTCGGAGAGCTGTGCGAGTATATGTGCCTCAACGAAGAGCAGGCCCAAGATAAATGGAGCAGCATGGATGAAGACGAGAAATTGGTTTTGGTGAAAGCTTTTCTTAAGGAGTGGGGTTCGCATTTTCATCCCTTGTCCGCCAGGTCCACTAAAGAGATGTTGGAGGAATATCTGCGACAGGGGAACGCACCTCCCAAGCCTCCTAGTTCTTCCTCCTTCTTTTCGGGACTCAATAGGATTATTGGTTTTCCGTAGACAGTTACTCCATTTAGTTGGACTTCATACTACAATTTCGTTCCTTGTAATTTTCATTTTCTCCTACAAAATAAACAAATTGGGCATGGGGTTGCATGCCGTTATAGAAGAAATGTACGCCGTTTTTTATGCAGTAAAATTTGAAGGGTTAAATGGTAGATGGCCTGAATTCGTTGATCGGCTGCTCTCTGTGTTACAGCATTGCTAGGGTTAGGATTCCTCGTAGTGAAAATTTTGCCATCATATTTATTTCCAGTTTAGTTGTTCATATTTCATGTATCTTATAACAATCCATTGTCTAGGCCAGATAAGAGGTTTTGTAAACAAGAATATGGTGTCATGCATGTATTCAGTAATCGTTTTCGTTTTAGTCCAGAAAAGAAAAACCAAATTAAGACCAAAATGATTTGCGAACACCACAATATGATTTAGTCATTTGATACCTGATAAGAGACAGAGATAATAGAGAAAAGTGTATATGCCATTAATGATGTCAAATGAGGAATGTTATAAACAAAACTTATGAGTGGCGGCTATATGATATTTGGAGCGAAGGAGTGTTCATCTATAATTTTCCTTGAAGGACTACTTAAAAATTAAGTGCAAAGATGCCAAGTTTAGATATATTCTTTTAAATTGAAAATTATTAAATAAAATACTTTATCGTAATGCGCTAAAAAGAAACATGTTGACCCGCAAAATGTTTAGGACACAGATCTAAATTCATTTAGTGCTGAATACTATTTAATCAACAGAGATACACGATTAAAAACCACTGCGGCTGTATATAATCGCTCACGTCACAAAATCCGTTGTCATTAACTAGCGCTTTGAATGATTCCATGATGAGTATAGTCCAAGCAGTGGCTGCTTTGAAATCCAATTACCTGGAGACAAATAAACAAAATATGTAGCGCAATCATGTAGTACATATACATAGCTGTATGCTATCGCAGTACACGAGTCGGAAATTTTGTAGCAGTAAAATCAATGAAGCATCTGAATAGTAGTTGAGACAGAAGAGCGAGAACGGAAGAATGGACGGAACTCCCGGCTATATAGACAGGTTCTTTCAACTTTTATTCACTCGTTGGTCTTATCAAAAGTAACAGATATTTTGGAATATTTATATACAACCAGAAAGCTGTAAATGATGTATTGCACAAATGAAATGTACGGAACACAAACATCATCAGAAATACAGTTGTCTGCAGTGTGTAACTGTCGCTTCGGCTGGACAATATGGACACTTGAATGTTCGGGTGCTATTTTTTGATAACTTCATAATTGATTGCTTGCAAAGGACATGTAAGCATGGCAACAGCATTGGAGGATTCTCTTCACTTCCTTGATCCCTACTCACAGGGCAAACAAAAATCGAGTGAAACTGAAATTCCTTACCCAATTCTACAGGCACCGGCAACTGTTTCATTTCCTGCCACTCTTGCTTCTTTGCTGCCATTACATTTGCCAACTTTAACAGGGTAGGCAACCCCTCAACTCCTGCAGCAACTGCTAGACTCAGTGGGTTCTCATAGGACTGCCCCAAGAGAGTACAAAACTGCCGTGCGAGCTCTTCAGTTGTCATCTCCCAATGAATTGGGGACATCAACTCAGAATAAGGGGAGCTCTCCAGCCTTCCTGCATACAAGAGGCAACCCATGAGCTTTGTGAACTCGTCCTTGTTGAGGGAAGCAAAAGGAGCAAGATAAGTTCGGGCGTATTTTAAGGCATCAGCTTGTGTCCCATTTTGCAGGACCTCTACAAACTGCAGTCTGTGAATCTTAAGCTCAAGATTAGAACCAATATGATCAAGTTTCTCTCGATTAGCAGAGACCCATGTCAGAGCAGGCTGAAGGTTTTTCTCCCTCATAGCTCCAATAATCTGATGCATTTCTAAAAATTGAGATCTAAGTGCAGTTGCATCAGGCTCTCCAGCCTCATTTACGAGGCTATCTCCAAGATCAAATAAACCTTGACGGTAAAAGTGGTTTGCAATGATCTGATTGATAATACGAGTATCAAACTCCACATTTCTGTATGCCTTAGATATGTCAGGATTTAACAATTTTTCAAGGAGCCTTTGATACTTGATAATACTTCCGTTCACTTCCTTATTTGAACCTTCCAACTGTTGAAGTGGTCCAATAGCATTAATCTTGAACTTAAGTTCTGTGAGAACGGATTTCTGGTCAGCAGGAGAAGAGAGGTCACGGGATGACTGAATTGTTGCCAATGCCTGCTCAATTTCACGCCCCACCTGGTCAACAACTTCCTGAGACTTGGAAGAGGACAATTTTTGCTTTTTGGCTACACGATCAAATGCATCTTTGATGCTACTCAGCTCCATCTTTATCCTCAGATCACAAAATCCTACAAAAGACATTACAAAGAACAATAAATCCTGTTAACATACAGTTTTTATAGTGTTAAAGCTAAGAATATAGCACTACACAAGAGGCACTACACCATCACAGAACCATACACTAGCAGCCGTTATAGTCCCCCATAGACAATTGTTAGTGCATGTTTGGAACGAATTTACACTAAACATAACCAGTTTTTTGGTTAAAGCAACAGCAATGTTGCTTCTCTTTTGGTGCATTGGAAAGTGAAATTTCACCTTCAATTGCATATCCAAACACGTTGTTACTAGTTACAACTTACAAGACTTTTTTCGAACTAAAGCAGTACAGCCACATTTTCTACCCAAGAAGTTGAAACTATTTGCATATTTGAAGTTGAAACTACAGCACTATACACTCACCTCAGGTCAATCGATATTTGAAGGGAACAATAAGTTCAAGTTGGCTATAAAACATCAATACAAAGAAGTGACCTACCGAAGATGTTGAAGCCCCTATAAGCTCAACACCAAGTATAGAGTTTATGTTCATCTAAGTCTCAATAACAGTACCAGGGAATCTTAAACTGGATATGTTTTATTATGTAAATGGCCACTTAAACTATGGATAAGCTGAAATATATACTAAGATGATCCTCCAACTTTATTTATAATAATGAGAAAGACTCTAAGCTAAAATGTTGTACAATCACTGCTTAATCTTCCTCTTATGGAAGGTTGATAGAATTCTTACAGCAACTAGAACAAACTACTTCATGTGGTACTTAAATCTTGAGGTTCTCATCTAATGGATTAGTCTTTTGGGTTAAGTTCCTTCTATGCTTAAATTCTAAAAGTTGGTACTTTCATTCAGACTTGAGCTATGGAAAGAACTGTCTAAGCTAGACTAAGGCACAAACCAAACTCAGATAGGTGATTGAAGCCATCAAAGAGAAATTGGCAACCATTGGGTCATTGTCAATAGGTGAAAGCTATCAGGGACATCGGCCCTTAAAGGGGATGACAATATTACAAGTCCCACGTTGAGTAGAATAAACTACATGATGTAGTACTTAAGCCTTGAGGATCACCCACCTAATAGGCTATACTTCTTGGTTGAAACTCTTCTTGTGCTTAAGTCCTAACAGATGTTCCAACTGACTACGAAATAAGAATTAACTAAGTAAGAGATCCTTATGATAGAACCAACTAGTAAGAGAGAAAAATGAAGAACACTCAAGGCACAGAAGAAATTTTATCATCTCTGCGCAGTTACAATTGTTGAACAATTGGATGCACTTCATTAGGTTAATTTAGGAGTGTACCTTAGCACCCGTCCACACTTCCTATTAACACAATGAATAACTCCCCTCTACCTATTAATATATATTATCATCCACTTGACTGACTGACTAAACACCTGACTAGCCATTCAAGGGTTACGTAATACATTCTCAAAAATGGATTTGGATCCTCTTGTTTACAATAAATGTGAGAAGTTATGTTAAATAAATTTAACCATTTTCTGTGTTTTTTACTCATACACAGTTGAAATAAAAACTAACCCACCCATTATCCCACTAGATTAGGGGTTTATGTTTTCCATTATCTTTTTGTTGTTTTAATTGGTTTTTATTTTATTAAAAACAGGATTCTCCTGTTTATTGTGAACAAAAGAGGATCTCAATACCTATAAACATCATCAGTTTGTGGAGGTATATCATTGTCAAAGGGTTTTCTCCCAATACCAGCAGAGTTTTCTCCCTAGTTACTAATACGTTTCTCCCGTGAGAACTAAGACTTAAAATACGGACAATTAAAAAACAAAATGAATAGTTTAACCAAAGGAAAAATCAATCATTTTTAAATTTAGATAGATTGTTTCTTATCTCTAAATGTACAGGACTGGTGCTCTTTTGTATATAAATATCGAATTGTTATCATGGAATAAGCACGTCATTATTTGGTCTCAGCTTAAAATAAATCATTTTTCCATCTTTTTCCATGTCCATATGTAACCCTTTTTTCATTACCATAACAATGATATCTGTGAGCCAACCTTTATAAATATCTACAACTTAACTTAAGAGTTGAACAAGGAAAAAACTTACAGAAGACAAAGGTGTTGCAATTGTCACTAGTTGAGCTAGCAACTAGTAAAGGGAATGAGGGAGCACTGAACTGAAAAACAAATAAGTTATAAACTTTAATCGATAATATCATCATAAGTAGATGTAGATCTGCATGGAGAGTATCAAGAGAACACTCTTAAACGTTTCAATATACATATACACATCAAATTCAGCCAAAGGATAAGATCATTGACTTCTTAAGTGAAAATGGAGTTTCATGGTGATAATTGTATGGCCAAATGTCAGCAAAAAATAATGGAATAATGTAATAGGTAAGTTTCAAGATCAAATTCAAGTCTAAAAGATCATCTATAAAATTTACCAATGAGAGCTGTTTTCCTTGACATTTTCTTCTTTAAACCCATTACCTCATGTCCATAATTTGAAAATTAAAGGGTAGTTTCTTTTTGACATATAAGAATTCTCAGTTATACAAAAATTACAACTTGAAACCCAAATCGCATCATTATGTGTATTCCTAGATCATAAATGTAAATGAGTGATAAAATTTGTTAAAAAAAAAGGAAGAATTACAATCCTTATCCAGGTTAATCAAAGAAATATGAAACCTGAAACAAATAGTCTTATATCTTCAATCAACTACCAATGATATGGTTCATCCATTTAGATTAATCATTATGTGGCAGCAAATATCTACAAGCGTCAATTTGGCGTTTTGGAGTTGAGCATGGAATTCACACTTGAAACTGGAATTGTGTCTATTAACTAATTCTAATTTTTATATTTAGATGTCCTTCTGAAATTCAAATCATAAATTCCAAGATCAGTCAAGGGAATTACAAAGTAACTAGCTCAAGTCATTTCCAATACCTAAATAACACCCTGAAGTTGTCAATTCCTCACCCCAATATTGTGCAGCTGCTCTCCCCCTTTCTATTGCCACCACCACTGCAGGTACCTTCCTACATGGCCACCAACCACCACTATAACCACTACTATAATCCTTACTACCACCACCCTGCCAACCCTGCCCTCATTATCATAGTTATTAGCAAACTTTGGATCTTACAATCACACAATTGAATTGAAATTGTACTTATAGTCCTAAATCCGTGTCAAACTATGCATGACCATGCATGAAATTTATAATTCTAAACCAATTCCAATTGTCAGAATTTGAGTTAAGATTACAATTCTAAACTATAATTCCAAATCCATCATCCTAACAAACTACTAGTAACAGTAATAATACCCATTGGTCTACTTTAAACATCCAATGAAAACAAAGCAACTAAGTTATTTGCCTACAGTGACTTCACAAACTACAAGACAAACTAAATACAAACAAATATATGTATTATAGTGTTCATGATAACTTACTGAAACTGAGACTTGCAAAGCCAGCATTGCACAACAAAATTTTCAAATCTACAATTTACTACACAAGCTAAATAGAACATATACAGAGTATGCTTAATCTGTAATGGAGAAATTTTAAAATCTACAATTTGAACATACACAACAAAATTTTCAAATCTACAATTTATTAGACCCGCTTAATGTAAAAATCCATTTATAAAGAATCAATTTCACCACGGGATTATACAAAATGGTAAACGAAGATTACTGTGTTCGAAGTAACTGAAACATTACAAAAATCAACGCAGTTAACAAAAGACCTAAGAGTATGAGACACTCCATTGTCAAAAGCAAAGCACAACATAACTCTTCAACAGCAGCAATCAAAATCCACAGAACTAAATCGGAAGGTGTAAGCAGCCAAATAACACAGCACAACAAACTGTTTATTTTCGATCACAATCCCTGGTAGCGAACAAAAAATAAATAAAAATTATAGGGAAAAACCCATTTCTATTCAAAATTCCACTTACTATGAACTTTGAAATAAAAATTATTAACATACGAGGGAAGCAAGAAGCAAGAAATTCAAATCAAAGGTTGCATAAACTAACAAACGAAAATGAATTTCTCGGTTATTAGTCATCGTTTTTGTCGGAGTAACTACAAATTGTCGAAATAAAGTAACGAAAAATAGAATAAAGAATTCGAATGAGAGTGCGCATTCTTGCAAACAAAAGAAGGTGTAGATGGATTTGTGTTACCTGAGAAAGAGTGTGAGGGAGAAAGCGTGTGCGATGTGAGGGAGACGAGACGAAGAAAGGAACCAAGCGTGCGACTAAAACGGGGTGTCCACCAGAGACACGTGCGAAAACAAAAAATCCTCTTCTGGCCGCATTTGCCCCTACTCTTCTGTAAATATACTTTTAAGCCCTTTGGGGTTTTGATGGATCAATCCATTTACATAATATTTGTTCAGAGTTCAAGATCTGTGAAAGAGGATTTTGCCTTTGAGCCTTAACTATGGGCCTGAAGTGTAAGTCCATAGATGCCACGTGGCTATTTTTGCACGTTAAAAACAAACACATATTATACCTGGCCTTTGGAAATTCGCATACTCAACAATAAATTCTCTTTCCTTTCACAAATCATATATATATATATATATATATATATATATATATATATATATATATATATAGTAGATGAAACTTTAAAGATGTTAAATTCATATATAGGGTCTTTTTGTATAAATCTTTTAAGGTATCTTTCTGTTATTTCATTTAAAGTATTAAAGGAAGGGTAATGATACTTTGACACTAGAATGTGACAAATTTTTTACACCGTCACGTGTCACATTCGGGTAGTTCACGTGTTTTAAAAAATAAAATGACAGAATGACGATTTACTTACAGGAGGGATCTGAAGAGATGGGATAAACTATCCACTTATTTGCACATTACTACCACTTTTTGCGTCATCACTTTAAAGAAAAACGTTTCCTTCGGAATGGACTTCGATGTAAATGTGTTGTTAAATCATAGTTAATTATTTTTATTCAATATAACTGATTAACAATAAACTGTGAAGATCAAAACAAGTGGCTGATTCAAAGATGCCCTCTTGGTGTTAAAAGTTAGCTTAAACTACCCAGTTATTTGTACATTGCTACCACTTTCCTTTCGGCATCACTTTAAAGAAAAAGGTTCCCTTTGGGATGAACTTCGATATAAACGTGTTCTTAAATGATAATTAATGAATTTTATTCAATAAAATTGGTTAAAAATAAACTGTGGAGTTTAAAACAAGTGGCAGATTCAAAGATGTCTTCCTCGTGCTAAAAGTTAGCCTAAACTACCCATTTATTTGTACATTGATCCCATGTTTATTACTACATATTAAGTGCTAACAATAATTCTCCCTTAGCCATGTACATCCATATACTCGTCATCATCAATGGCTGAACATCACTTCTGTACCCAATAATTCCAATAGGTGTTAAAAAATGTTTGTTGAATTAAATAACAAGGCTAGTTTCAAAGTTGACACCCCTTTGCAGAAAGTTTGCCTGAACTACCAACTTATTTGCACTTTGCTCCCAACTCTGTTACTACATATTCATATTTACAAAATTGGCTTGGAATACAAATAGAGGAAAAAAATCTTAAATAAGCACGCATAATGTCCATACAAACTTGATTTGAACAACCAACCTCTTTTATCAACAATAACACATAAAGTTCACATAATAAAACACAAAATTGAAGATAATAGCCAAATTTGAAAGACGAGTGACAGTGGAAACGGGATGGAGTGGGAAGAGACGTGACTTCAGCGTTTTCGGGACTGACCTCTTTCTAATCGGCAGCAGAGCCTCTGGGTGGTCCTTCGGTGGCCATTGAACGACAACTGACGGTGGAAACGGGACATAGCTTTTCTCGCTAGGAGGGAGAGTTTCTCTCTCTAAATTTTTGGTTCCAATCTCTCAAATGTAATTTGAAATCTGAAAATTTAATTTCCCTCTCTTCATATCCCTCCCACAAGTAAATCCACGTCATTCTGTCATTTTATTTTTTAAAACACATGGACCATCCAAAATATAACACGTGACTATGTCAAAAATTTTGTCACATTTTTGGATATCAAAATATATTCACCCTGAAGGAAAGTGTTTATATATTAATGGTTTTAAATATACATGTTTTCAATGATTACCAAGTAAAATAATAGAATAATATGTAAATATGAAATATTTAAAATTAAGAATGCCAACGGGTCCGAATAATTTATTTACTATCCTTGAAAAATTAATTGTGATTTTTTTTTTTATGTTTACGAATACTCACGAATATGTATATGTTTTTATGTTTTATTTATTTTAAATATTGAATACAATTATTTAAAATGTAAATTTAGTTTAAAAAATATATTTTTAAATATAGTTTAAATCAAATTATTTTAAAAATATTAAAAAAAATAAATTTGATAAATTTAAATAATTTTTTGAGGATGTAAATTTTTAAAAAATAATCTTTCACAGAATAACTTCAATCTCATAAATCTAAATAAAATAAATAAAATAATATAACGTCAATTTTTAAAATTTTATTTTATGATTAATATATTATTCACTAAATTATTTAAATCATAAAAAAATAAATAAAATTTACTAATAATAGTTATTAGGTAACGATTATTAAAGGATGATATACTATGATATTCGTCACCCAATTATCATATAAATAATTAAATACTTGTACTTTTTCTGTAATATGATATTTATACTAAATTTTTTGTTTTCAAGGGTTGCATTCTAACAATAATTTGTTTGTATTTAAATGTTTATGGTAAAGATAACCTTCAATATATATAAATTTAATTATTTTTATTATTTATCTATTTCATTCACTCTCATATAACTATCAATAAAAGGTTTTAATATAGTATCCCAATTCTTAAAGAAAAAAAGTAGATTTGCTTTTCATTTAATTAATAATAAACTGATAGATATTAATTTGTTTTAATATAATTAATAATAAAGTGTTATTAAATAGATATTAATTTATGTAGTAGAAAGGAGAACAAGACCAGCAGTCTCAAGGTCTAAAAATTTTTAACAGAATTTTAATCAAACTTACTAATAAGTTTTATTTATTAGATATTGAGTTGTGCTTACAGCTCTACTACATAAATTCACAAAACGTTGTGAATTAAAGATTTTATTGTAGCAATTGATTGACTACATTACTAATTTCAACATTGGAATATCATTAATAGATACCTACACTACTTAGAGTTTTGACATTAAAAATGCAAAATAATTTAAACAAAAATATCCTAAATAAGATAAAATGACTAAAAAAAAGTGTAAAAAAATATATTTGAATACGACTCCACAGTCGAAACAATTTATTTTGAATTAAGTATAATACAATTTGTGATCAAGTTATAGTAAAAGTTTATAAAACTAATCTATCAATTTCAACTATTGAATTTTAAAATTAAGAAAACTTCATATTTTTGTACTCTTAAAATTGAGAATTTTGATTAAATGTTTTACTAATAAAGAAATCAAATTACATAAAGTAAATAAATGATAAAATAATTAATAAGGTTGAAAAATATATTTATAACAGCGTGATTCACGAAAAGAAAGAGTGGTTCCTTGAAATACATTATTTATTCTACTTTTTGGGAGGAAAGACATTGACAAAAATAAAGTAACTTGGTTTGTTTTTCTAAAACGCTTATCACGATTTTAGGATGCAGATTTTCTAGACAGAATTTGCTAGAAACTTTGAGTCAAAAAATCCAATTGAAAATCATGAAAGCAGGCACCGAGTCCACAGGAAAAAAGAGGCGAATAAATAGTTAGTTATAATGTAAAAGTTGAAGGTGACCCTGTGAACACAAAAGCATAGCCATGACCTTCACCATTCTGAGAACCTCTTCAACTCCAATCTGTTCCAAACCCATTTTCTCAAATTTTATCCTTTCTTCTCCTCCCACATCTTTCTCCTACCCAAACCCCATTGTTGCTCCCACTATTTCAATTTTCGCGTCACCATCTTTCCAACCCAAACGTCGTTTTCGAGGTGGGATTGTCGCCATGGCTGCACCTGGTTCACTTCACAAATCCGAGGAAGAGTGGCAGGCAATTCTCTCCCCTGATCAGTTTCGCATTCTCAGGCAAAAGGGCACCGAGTAAGAAGCGTTATTTCTTATCTTTTTTTTTTTTTTTTTTTTTTTTTTTTTTTTTATCGATTAAGCTTCTCAACGTTGAAATCGCGTCAGACAATTAATGGGTGTGTCAAGTTTCTCCGAATCTTGATTTCTTTCCCGGAATTGCCCTCTATGCCAAAATTCAAGAATGAAATGAAGTCAATACATTTTTGTTTTATTAAAAGCTATTTGGATAAACTTCTCTCTGAACATGGGTGATGGAAGCTCCCTTGCCATCAATGGGTAGGATAAGAAAAAAGAAAGTTAATGAAATTGAGTTTTTGGCATTATATGAAATCAACTTTACTTGACTTGTGTGAAGATATTTTCTTTTAGCTCCACCAAAAATTGAAGTGTGTAAGTTGATTTTAGCTTTATGCTGAAGTTAAATGCATTTTACTTTCTTATTTTTTTTTCTGTTATAAGTGCTCATAGAAAAGTTTATCCAAATAAGTCTAAATTGGGAAGGTTTTATTTCGCAAATTCACTCACTCCGGGATCATGTAAGGTATATGCTGAGTTATTGCGCGTGCTAAAGGTTAATCCCTTGACAGTGTGATCAAGATCTTAAGCTGCAGTCGAGATGTTTGTTATTATGGAAGATTGTGGACAAATATGGATTCTGTTGTGGTTGCGGACAGTTGTTTAAAACCATGTTTGTAGTCTTACTGCTTAGTTTTTATGATCATAGTAGGTAGAGGGATTATCGGTAATGTGTTGTCCTAGCTAATTGAAGTACATCGTGAAAGAGAATGTTGAGCGGGGAGAGATTGATACTGCATTAACTGATTTCATGATACAATATTTGGTCTTTTTATACTGGTAAATCTGCCAAAACTCTTGTTAACAAACTTAACTAACAATAAATGACTTTTAACTATCACTGACGACCGTAACTAATAGTATTTCAACTGGGTCGAAGGCTACAGTGTAATCTCCTCTTAGATACGTTCATTAGTATGTTGTCTATATGCTCATGGTCCTGTGCTGTGATAACACCCTCACAAGATGTGCCGTGACTAATTTCCCATATGTGATTCTGGCAATTTGAATGAATGCATAGAGATGCACAGAGAAAAAAACGAGGGGAGAGAATGATGCTTGGAATAGACAAATCTGAGTAATTTTTAGTCTGCTCCGAATTTTTGGTGGTTCTTAATTTTCTTAGCAACAGAGTCCATGGCAGCAGCGTTAGTTTGAAGATGGTAACTAGTTTCATTCAAGATGGGAAATTCTGTTTCTGTTGTAAGAAAATGTTTTGATCTGGTGCAGGTTCCCTGGAACTGGAGAGTATGACAAGTTCTATGGTGAGGGAATTTACAACTGTGCTGGTTGTGGGACTCCTCTCTACAAGTCCATTACAAAATTCAATTCTGGTTGTGGCTGGCCAGCCTTCTATGAGGGTCTTCCCGGGGCCATAAATCGCACTGTAAGTTAGTATAGTTTTATCTGAACAGCCTTTTTCAACAAGTGCCTAATTAAGAACACCTGTAAAGAAATGAAGAAAATGAAAAGTAGGATTTAAAACAAGGCAAAACTTAGATACAATATCTTTTATAACGTTCACCTATCAAAATTTGAGTTTCATTTTGGTACAAGTGTGTATTATGGAGATAAAACTTCAATTCTAATTGGACAATAATACTATTAGTAGTACCTACCTACGGAACTACATCAACTTTTGTGTGGTTTAATGTTGGAAAAGCTTTACTCTTTATTTAAAACTAACTTTATATTGAATTTTATATCTGAAGGCACTCATCTTAAATTGTATCAACCAATGTATACAAAATTATTAACACTGTCACTTATCAACAGGCGGACCCTGATGGGATGAGGACAGAAATAACCTGTGCTGCTTGTGGGGGACATCTAGGTCATGTTTTTAAAGGTGAAGGATTTCCAACACCCACCAACGAACGCCATTGTGTCAATAGCATTTCACTCAAATTTGTACCAGCCAATCCTCGGTAAAATTGAGTCTGCTGTTTGGACATGACTGCTTAAGTTTTTAATATCAGTAAAAAAACGTGATGTGCTTATATTACGAATGAAGTTCATAATATTGATGACAAGATGACAATGTCTCATAATTAAAGAGTGATTTTATTGTTTGTACCTTTATTCCTCTCTTGGTGCAACATTCTAACATGTCCATTTGTGCTTGGGTGTATATTTCATATGTGGGAAAGGTTTTTAGGCTGTTCAAAAGTATGCAAATAATGATGTTTATTTCTATATTTTGGAATTGTTACCCTTTGGTGATTCACCGTCCCTTAAGGTCAAGATGCTAAAGAGCCTAACGTCATTTTGTCAGTAAGCAGCTGATTATAATTTCTCGTTTGGATGAATTATAAAATCTAAAACGATGTTCAAATATTAAGTGTGTAAAATCTGACAATTTTGCTAATTTTATAGTGATATGAAATCATCTCATTTAACACGTGTTATAATGTAGATAATAAGAAGTTGTGCGTTGGTTATTCAAAATGAGGCTTGTGTGTGTTCTAATACAGTATAAACTTTTTACCTAAAACTATTTAGAGATGAAAGTCAATATATAGATGCAAAAATTATAAAAAAATAAATTTTTTATTTAAATTGGATTGTGATTAAAATCAAGTGTTATTTTTTAAAAATCAAACTATAGGTGAAAAGTAATTTTTATTTTTATTTAAATCGAGTAATGCTTACTTTGGTAGACAAAAGTCATTGGTTTGGATATGTCCACATATATTCATAAACAAATTAATAATTTTTAAGCTATAGTTATACTTACCTCACTTAAAAACAAAGTATAATGTACTCTCTATAACCATTAATTTATAAATAAAGACTAACTTCTCTTTTTCTTGAGTGATGTAAGATTTTAGAATTTCATTCCGATATATTTTTTCTTTAATGTTTCTCAAGTATTTAATTTAAAAACTTTTTAATATATTCTAGAAAATATATAGATTTTAGGTCATTAGATTCATTACATGGAGGGTACAATAAGAAAACTTGAAGATGCGTGGCTAATCAACTTGTAGTCAGTTTGAGTAATACATAATTATTTAAGGGATTATTTACACTATTTACACATTTTTGCTTCAATGTTAACTGAGAAACATGTTTGAAACAACAAATAAAGTTAAAAAAAATTGGTAAAAAAGACTAAAACCAGAGTTTTTTAAAGTTGAAAGACTAAATTGTACAATAGTTTGAAAATGGACTAAAACCAAAATCGCTCTAAAGTATAGGGACTAAAAACATATTTAACCCATTATTTAATAAGAATCTCAAAAATAATTTATTTTAAGAGTTTTTATATAAGTTATAAATTACTTTAACTTTGTTACTTATTTAATTCTCTTTCATTAATATTTCTTATATTTTAATATTTTTTTATTTCAAGTTTGTAGACATAACATAATGAAATATTTCAATATTTATTAAATTATTTTTTATGGAGTTTAAATTAAAAAAGCTTTAATACTATAATTTGAAGTAACAAATGTTTTATTAAAAATATCAAAAAGGAATTTAGTGTAACATTAATTTAAATTAATAAAATGAATAAATATGATTAATATTTATCATATGAAATCTCATCTAAATAAGATAAATTATTGAAATAAAAAATTTAGAATTTTAAAAATTAATTAAAGTGTTAAAAAAATCAATTATTATTAAAAAATTTAAAACTACAATTAAATAGTATATTTTTCATTTCGAAACACAAATTTCATCAATGTAATATAAGTTATATAATTATATATATATATATATTTATCTTATTTTATATTTTCTAATTATTATATGGGTTATATTTTATCAAACCTTTTCAATTCAATAAACTAGTTTTTCAGTTCAAAATTTATAAACTAAGAACTTATCATCAACTGTATAATAATTTATCAGTTAGAAGTTGATTTCTCACTTAATTTTACAGAATAAATCTTACGATATTAAAGTATTCATGTTTACATATTACTTAAGTAGTCTCGAAAAGATTGAATGTTATGAATATTTAATTTAATTAAAAAAAATGGAAATCACATAAATAATCCGCAGAGTAGCATAATTATTTCCGAAGAAAGTCAAAGTAAAAGGTTTAGACGAGGCAATGATCCCATATTCTTTTTGTGAAAAACTAAAAGAAAGGAAGAATAAGAATCAATTCACTGTTTTAAAAAATGTAGGGGAGAAAAAACTGACAGCTTACGAAGAAGGAAAGATAAAGGACCTCTGAAGTTCAGACAGACAGGTTAACTACCATTCAACTATATTAAACTTTAGTACAAGTGTTGTGTTTCAAAGTACTCCAGTGTTGGTATGGCTCAAGATGATCACTCTCAAGTGAAACCAAAGCCTTCACCCGAGCCTATGGAACTTCGAATCTCCTCCATGATTCCCACAAGTTCATGGTTTACACCCAAAAGGTAAATGTGATGCTTCTTTTCTGTTTCCTTGCCCCCACTAAGATCCGTGCTAGTAAAGGTCAGAAAAATTCAGTCTTTCTAAGTTTTAGTTATGTGGGTGTGGGAAGAAAATTTTAAGCAATTCTGGGTCTTTTTTATTCTTTGGTGGTGGTGGTTGAGAGCAAATCTTTGTTCTTATGAAATGTTTGTGTGTTCTCTGACTATGTTTTCTACTTTGATTACTTTATCTCTTTTATCTTGTTTTGTAGGCTACTTGCTATATTTTGTGTGATTAACTTGTTAAACTATGTGGATCGAGGAGCCATAGCAAGCAATGGTGTTAATGGAAGTAGGGGAACGTGCACTGAGGGTAGTAGTTGCTCTTCTGGTTCTGGAATACAGTAAGATATACTCAAGAAGTTTCTCTCGCTGCATGGCATTTAATTCTCCATACACTTTTAAATTATTGGGTTTATTCCAATTTTTGGAATGGGGTTTGTTGATGTGTCCCATTTCAAAGCCAGAGGTTCTCATGGGGTTGCTTAGGAGGTTAGGGAGATTATTATTAATTCAATGAATCATAAAAACGAACCGTCAAATTATGCTTGATATACGAAACTCCAAAGATACAAGCTGTTTCAAAACGAAGACAAACACACGCTAAATTATTGCAATAAGAGAGGAAATTTGGGGCTCTTGCTTGGTTAACGGTTTGACTTACTATCATGCAAGCTTGTCAAAATAGCATGATCACCCTGTACGATGTAGAAATTAGTTTTCGGTATGCTAGATAACTGTTGCTGTTGCCTGTATGAGCTGCTCCCTGTGTTGCATGCAGAAGTAATTTTCAGCTATATAGTAGTTTTTGTCTATATATTTTTCTCCTTTTTCGCAGAGGGGATTTTAACTTGAACAATTTTGAAGATGGAGTTTTATCATCTGCTTTTATGGTTGGACTTCTTGTGGCTTCTCCAATATTTGCTTCTCTAGCAAAGAGGTAAAACATGGTTATCTTGCAATTAGTTGTATACTCTAACGGCTGTACTTTGTTAACCTTAAATATTCAATCCATTAATGCTTCAGAAGAAGAATTGTAAATGATAAATTCTGAAAGTTGAACCAGCTTTTGAACCACCATAGATCTGCTGCATTGAATTTCAAATTGCCTTTCTTTATGTACAATGTAATATGTAGCCAGCACAATCATCATGGCTATGACTTTAAAATATTAAAATCAGTGAGATCGTGCATCTAAAACAATTTGCAGCATAAGCTATCATGAAAGTTGGATTATCAATTTATTCAACCGTTAGTCCGCTAAAGTAAAGTTTGCTCTCAATTTACTAACATTACTATTCCAAAACAAGAATTTCTAGGCTATCATTGCCTTGTACATGTACCGCATGGTTGTTGTGATTTATAATTACTATTATTAGATTGAATATTAGTCCTAACACAACTATTATATTTTGCAGTGTAAATCCATTTAGACTTATAGGAATTGGATTATCAGTTTGGACACTTGCAACCCTATTTTGTGGTTTTTCTTTAAATTTCTGGTCTATTTCGCTCTGTCGCATGTAAGTCATCTAATTCCTTTATTTTTAAAGTTATGCAATTTTTGTTGTGTAGTTAAACAGTAAAAATATTTCTTATATTTTTCTCTTATGCTTTCAATGTTCTTTGTAGGCTAGTTGGTGTTGGCGAGGCTTCATTTATAAGCCTTGCAGCACCTTTTATTGATGACAATGCCCCTGTTCCTCAGGTTTGTTTCTTTTCCCTGGAAGCATCTCCTGCTTTCAGATTTGAAGAATGTCTATTCTGTCGCTCTGTTATGCTCAATGTAAAGCTGTCAAATGTATCTCCTGTTATTACACTGTAAAACGATGGATTTGTGGAGTTTGGGTGGGTTGAAGATCAATCTGCAAATATGATTTGATGTTAACATACAGTATCTACAGGTCTGCGAGATCATAAACAATTACCCTGGGTAGTAGATTGTTGTTTGCTTCATTAACTTGTGATTTATATTCGATTCTTGAAGTTGATATTGAGAAACTATTTCTTTTGATTTGTTAAGCTGTCAGTGGGTTTTGGCTGCTGACCTTTTAGAGCAAAACCATAATTTTCTAAATATCTTTATATTACTAATGTCAAGAACTTAATTAAGACTGCTGAGGGACTACATAAATGAAAATAAGACTGTTCGAATGTTGTTCAAAACCTTAAAACCAGTAATGTATACTAATCAGACTTTAACAGTTTTACTGATATTTAGTGCTATTAATCAATCATAAAGAATATCAGTTCTAATCAGTGCAGTCACATGATCTGCCTAAATTGTGCTAAGTTTGCTCAAAGATGTATTAGAAAACTGGATGATGTCCTCTGTATCCTTCTTGGTTGTTGGAATGTCATCTGTCATTGTGATTGATTGATTTTTTCTTTCCTTGGGGAAGAACTTTTTCTCATATTGGGTGTATGTCTCAGAAAACAGCATGGCTTGCAGTATTTTACATGTGTATACCATCTGGATATGCACTTGGCTATGTCTACGGTGGTTTGGTAAGTTGTCTGCTTTTCGTACCTCCATTAAATACTAATTGTAACACCTATGGTTAGTAAAAATATACATTTTCATTATTCCAATTTTTATTTGTACAGACTTATTTCCCTGGAATTTGAATATAGGATGGCAGCACATATTTCTTTCTAAATCTTAAAAACGTGGAAAGTAACAAAGTTGAGTGTAAAACTTTAAGTGATTAAGCAGTTTGAAACCATATTTTTGCTACAAGTAGGAAATGCATTATAATTAATTTAGAATAACAAATTCTTCCTTCCCTTTCATTTATTTATATTAGAAACATAATATTGGCCTTTTAATCAAAGAAAACATACGATTGCAAGTGAGGGAATCCCCCTTTAGATACTCAGCACTACAGAAACAACCAGGGTGTATTTTACTTCTGATTTCATCCTTTCTGTGTTTATTAACAGGTTGGAAGTCATTTTGGCTGGCGTTATGCATTCTGGGTAGAGTCTTTGCTGATGCTTCCATTTGCTATTTCAGGATTCTTTATGAAGCCTTTACAATTGAGAGGTTCACTTTTATCTTGCACCGTTTCCTTGTGAACCTCTACTACTATGTTTCATCTCTAAACTACTTTTGGATCAGGTTTTGTTCATGCTGGTTCAGAAAAGGGACCGAAACCCGAAGAAGTTGAGGCAATAGTTCAAGGTATCTAAGAATTATGCACTATCTGAACACACTCCTTTTCCAAAGTACCTAATAAGACCCAAAATCTAAATCTGTCTCAGGCCCAAATAGACAGGAAATTTGGTAAATATTATAATAAGAAGAAAGAGAAATATTGTAAAGGAAGTTGAGGGGAGACACACCTTATATTTAATATATGACAATACATGCATAACTCTATAACTATATAATGGAGATTTCTTCATTGGACATACATAAATAGCTTCTTTTTTTTTTATTTTATTTTTAGTATTACTTTTAAGCTATAATACAAAATTTACAATAACATTAATATAAAATAAAACATAGTAGAACGACTAGAAGAGAACAAAAGAGAAACTATCTAGAGGGAAGAGACTCCATGCAGATTAAGGAGAGGAATCTTTATGCTTCTGTTAAATATTTCTCTACATCACATGTTATTGTCTCTTCCGTGGTCTGAGTAAATAAAAATTCCAATTTATATTGCAAATAACCTTGACTTTGAAATACATTTTCAGATTAATTTTCTGTGTAAAACTAGGCTTGTTTCTTTTCCAGTTTTCTTTCAGTTTTTCCTGTTATTTAAAGCAACAGGGGAGATTATAAGTTTTGCTTTTTAGGAAAGATATTTAACGTATAAAAACAAAAACTACAATTGTTTTATGATGCTTAAAAGCGTCCATGTTTTGCATTGTCTATTCATCACCACCCTTCAAATCCTATTTTGTGGGAAGTAATATTTTTTTTTTTTGTTTTGGTTTGAATATATATTGCAATGTACTGAAAATTTAGGTTTCCGATTTGTTGGCTGGTTAATGGTTTCTAATTAACAATGCCTTTTTATTTTAGCCTTAATAAAATTCACTTGTTTGATTCAAAGCTATGGAGGCTTCCAATGGTAAAGATGAGCCACTGTCCTTAAAAGCAGAGCTTAGAGATAAAAATTCAGACCATCATTCCAAGTAAGCACTTACTCTGATTCAGAGAACACTCACCTTCTGAAATATTTGTTTTTTCCCATTATTGATTTATTGTATCTTTTAATGATTGACATCTACCATTTAGTGTCTGAAATACTGAACATTCTATCTGATTGATTCTCCCCTTAGGTCAAAATCTGCAACCCAAATTAATGAAAAGTTTTCAAGATTTTTGAAAGATATGAAAGCACTTTTGCTTGATAAGGTCTATGTTGTCAATGTTATAGGTAATTCTTCTCCCACTAACCTATCTATCCATTTACTGTGTTTTGTAATAGTTACCATATTTTGTTGGGAGATTAAACTCAAAGACTGCAATGTGGATAGCTTGCATCCTTGTGAACTTTCATATATTAATATCCTATAATTTTATTTTTAGCAGTCATTGTTTTACTTTGTCTATTTGCAGGTTACATAGCGTACAACTTCGTTATAGGTGCTTACTCGTATTGGGGACCCAAAGCTGGCTATAATATATACCACATGGTGAGATTTGCTTCTTCCAATCACACCTTATAGACAGAAAATACACTTTCCATGTAAAACATTGTGTGTATTATTGTAATACTAAAGTTGAATTGCTTTGGTAGGCTGATGCAGATTTGATATTTGGAGGAATTACAATTGTATGTGGAATAGTGGGCACTTTAGCCGGAGGCTTTGTTTTGGATTATATGGATAACACCTTATCAAATGCATTTAAGGTTGGTATTTATATTCATTATTTCTTTCCTGCAAACTATTTTACTTCAGTGTTCCTTACAATAATATGTAATCTTATACATGTTATTATATAAAAGTCATTAAGAGCAGATTATGGTAATAGACTATGAGTGCATGTTCCAGCTGGGACAGGCAAATTACGTTTAGGGTCATGGTTTCTTGTGCCATATGGTCTTTGATAATTTACATGGACCCAATTAACATTCTATTTGTGTGAATTTGATTATCTATAAACAGTCCCCAATGAATTTTGCCTCATGTTTGAGTATGATGAATCACTTTATGCCAACCTATTTTCAATAACTCTCTCGCATTTGGATTATATATCCTCACTAAATAGATGCTACCTTAATTTTGGAATTTACGATTTGTAAATGGCGTTTTTGGTCAGGCACATGCACTTCAAATATTAAGACTTTAATGCAAGGATGCTTTATTTAAATTGCTTCACCTAAGGTACTTTGGTATTGACCAGCCTCTTAGGTGAGGCGTGTGTAACAACAAGTTTTGAACATCATGGTTGCAGTTTTGGTGATTCTTAAACTGTAGATGACAGGGTTGGAAAGAAGTGTTGTAGAATACTAATCCTCTGGATTGGCCCTATTATGCTGAACTGATTAAAAGTGTAGCCAACTAGCCATAAATTGATTGAATTGCTCCATATACAATGTGATTTTAATCAATCTAATCATTGAAGAATAACAAATATCGCGTAGATTGCTTGTGACTAATTTATTCAAAATTGAATAACAATAAAAAGATAATCATATGTGAAGGTTAATATGATTTTTTGTTAACGTGGTCTATATTAAAGGAACTTTAATCTTATGGTAGGTTTTAGGATAAAGTTGTCAAATAAAATGATATCGAATAATGTAAGAGTGAATATAACCTACCCTAATGTAATTCGATTTCTCCTTTTTCTGTCGTACTAAACACACAATCCTTTTGCAGCTTCTCTCAACGACTACATTTATTGGTGCAGCATTTTGTTTTGGTGCTTTCTTATTCAGAAGCATGTATGGCTTCCTTGCTCTTTTCGCTATTGGTGAACTTCTTGTTTTTGCCACTCAGGTATTTTCCTTCTATGCATGGAATCTCTCTTTATATTGAAACAGTATCCTTTTTACATACTTATCAATTACCATCTATTTAGGAAATGATTTTTTTTTTTTGTTATCTTATGTTGCCAAATTAAATTCTTGATGAATAATTACGTGTTTTGAAGTAAAATTACTTATACATTTGGGAAATTACATGCAAACTTGCTCTCAAGAGCAAGGAGGCATCCTGCTGTTGGTTGTCATTTGAATTTTATGCTTGTTGCAGGGTACAATGTTTTTTTTTTTATTCCTTTCTCGTATCTATTAGCATCCGGAGTATATATCCCTGCTTCTTTAGATCAATTTATCTTAATTTTAACCTGAAATTTGAAAGAAAAAATTTTAATCGTAGTATGGTACTAACAAGTAACTACTGAGTTTGTACAGCATGCCTAACTTAGACAATTCCTGACTTCTGCACTATTTGAGTTGGGAAGAAATGTGATCATTATCACTAATCTAAATTATTGTTCCTTAGAGACCATTTTGTAACCAGATCAAATGTTGGAAGTTTAGTGCTAACTGTTTGCTTGCAATTTTCTTTTCAGGGTCCTGTGAATTACGTATGTCTACGTTGTGTTAAACCAAGTTTGAGGCCTCTATCTATGGCTATGTCTACTGTTGCCATTCATATCTTTGGAGATGTACCTTCCTCACCCCTTGTTGGAGTTCTCCAGGTTATTCTTTTGCTAACGTTTACTTGTACTGACATTGCTGAACACTTTTAAGTTAAGTGTTTTGGTGGAAATTGGGACTTTTACACACATGATGCCCCAGTTTGAGAAAAAAAATGTCAAACAAGTACATAATGCGAAATCGGGTGCATAAAATTGTTTGTTATCAAAAGAAAATAGTCAGCTTTTAAGCCAAATGCTTATGATGAGAAATGATGCTTTTACATGGAAACTGAAAAGGTCAAACCTACTTTATTTTAACCTATGTCATAAATTAACATGGCTTAAAATTCATCCCCAAAGTTCCACTGTTCTCATTTGTTCATTACTTACAAAGGGAGGGACGGACAGAGAAATTTACAGGTCACTGAATGTATTTTGTTGTGATATATAAGATTCTAATGGTTCTTCATACATGATGATAATGCAGGATAGCATTAACAACTGGAGAACGACAGCATTGATTCTAACATCAATATTGTTTCTAGCAGCTGGAATATGGTTCATTGGTAAGTCATCATGGAAATTTCTTGTTGATTTCCAACATTAGAGTCGTTGTTTGTAATTTTCTTTTACATATACTTGTCAGGGCAAGAATGTTCAAATTTTACAGAACTACTAATGAATCTAGGTTTTTTGGTGTTGTAACTACAAAAATACACTGATTTTGGTATATTAAAAAAGTTTTTAATATATTTTAAAATATGAAAATCAGTCTACATCAATTTATTTTCAAGATATAGCAGAAGGATAGCACTAAAAACTCAACAAAGAATTCAAATTTCACTACTAATTCACCTTGTAGAAACCAACTTGATTAAAATGAAAGCATATTACAACCTTTAACTTATACCTGTTATGGATGTTATTAGGTCGCATAAAAATTAACTTGTCTATTATCTTAAGGTCAAGATGAACTATTGAAATTTCTATAATCATTATCAGTTCTTAAAATGTCTAATTCTCAAAATTCATAAATGTTTCTGAATGTGTTGTATTCATGTATATTATGTCAGGGATATTTTTGCATACTGTGGATAGATTTGATGAAGACAGTGGACATCAAGTATCAAACGTTGAAAGGTCAAGCACCATGCCGTTGCTTCAAGAGAAAACTGAAGCAACATCAGCGTCTCCTTCTCTGTCCCAAGATCATTGATTTTTTTTTTTATGCCTGTCCAAGCACAATCGTAGCAACTATAATGTAAATAGCAATATCTTTTAATACACTTATCATGTATGTATTTGATCTTGGTTGATGAAAATTATTTACAAATAATGTAGTTCAGTTTATTGCTCCATCATCTTGTTCATAACGTCCCTAGTATATTTTTTTTTAATAAAATTACTGGCCAATATCCTTGCAGGCTCTTAACCGAAGCATAATACTAATATTAGGTTACTTGTCATTTGAAAATTAAACTGAACGTTTGTTTGTTGAACTGGAAGATTCATCCATGTACAAAATTGAATGTGATGATTATGTTAATCATAAGAAATTACCATTTACTTAGTCAGGTACAACCATCCACTATTTATATCTGGTTTAAGTTTATCATACAATTATTCTTCTACTTCATCCCCCAAAACCAAAGATGGCAAAAGTTTTTTATTGCCGTTTGAATTCTGGAAGAATTAAACTATCAGTCTGTGTCCACTCAAATTCGAGAACCAGATGGAATTGCAAGATAAAATGTACAATACACAAAGCAAGATGGATTTATTGAACTAACACCTGACCAAGTGAACATAGTCGAAGATATAACCGGTAAGCTAAACAGAAGAGATTTCTACTTCATAAATAGAATTGTACAAAATGCAAGCAATGGCATGAACACAGACCCTCCCAAAATCTCTACGCAAGAGACAACTCTCCTGCAGGAATTGATCTCTTAATAAGTTTATTCCAGGACTCGTTGGTCTCTGTGATAACCTTAAGCGCGTATTCCTGTCACCAAATATAAGTTTAGAGAGGTAAGAATCAGTTGACACAAATTGAGACCGTCACCAGCACACATTCACATTAACACCAATAATGATTAATTCCTTTGCTTTTAGCATTTTTATTGTCAATTTATGTTAAGTTCAAGAATCTATTTTGGTACTCAACAGGTAAAGTGCTACTCTTTCTTGAAGTACAGAGTAAGGAACTCCTTGTAATACTTTATTCAAGAGATTCATACAGGAAAATACCTTATTAGCTGCCTGGTTGCCGAGCCCAAATTTATTAGCAGGCTTTCCATCAGGTATCTTGTAGTCTCTGAACCAGTCCCTAATTGCAGTTAGAGTTCCCTGAAAACAACCAAAGATTATATAACAAACAAAAGTCGTTATCCATAATGAGCATCTGGCACAAAATTAGCATCCTAATGAAAGCAGCTTCAACATAGATGATTACTCAAGAGAAACGCATAATATCTACTGCTCCTAATCAGATCAAGGGGAGTGCTCAGAAGAACTTTCACAGAACTTATTTGAACTTATCTTCTAATATTATAACAACTTAAGCTGAAAATCCATAATATCTACTGTACAACAAATATTATTTATGTTTGACTAGTAGTTTTTTTAGTCAATATGCAGTAATAGTAAATAAGCTGACTGCCCTAACTAGGTAGTGTGGATGAAACAGTTAAAAAATCACCTAGCTGCTCGATGCAATCATAAACTATAAAATGAACAAGAACAGACTTAAGAAATAAGTTATCACACAGTCAGGTGATAGAGATATTACAGGAAAATGCTTCTCAACGTCATTAACATCATTCACCAATGACGCCTTTGGATCATCTAATGAGATTGCAACTATTTTCCAATCAAGTTCTCCTTCATCAATCATGGCTAATGCACCCAAGGGTTTGACCTTCAGAACCTCACCTATTTTCCTCTGTCTTTCACCAATCTCAACAACATCAACTGCAGAATTACAATGATTTCAGACATATTGTGTTGTATTCATAATATAACATTATGGCAGAGAGGGGAGTCTACAATCGTTATTAATGGAATACCTGGATCGTTATCTCCCAGTGCTCCTTCAACTTCAGAGTTTGCAAAAGATGGATCTTCCCATGTTTGTGGAAGTAAGCCATAGTTCCAATGTATATTGTAGCTGGAGAACATAAATAAGATGTGTTTCAGAATAGGCTAAATATGAAACCAACTCAGTCTAGCTTGATCAACAAGAGACGGTAAAAGAAGGCAAGGATGTGATGAACGAGATGCAAAATGCTTCAACTGTTAATGATAAAAAATTAACATGAAGATGGCAACTAAGAAGGAAGGGTAATTATCAAAGGTCAGCAATGGGTATTGAACCCTAAAAGTAGTAGATTTATGGTAGTAAATAGACAACACTTAAGAAGAAACACCACACCACATTTATGTCAGAAAGCATTAAAATAATGTAGAGAATAGATTTACGTTAAAAGTGAACTGCCAAAGACAAATAATGTAATTTAGAATAAGAAAGGAACAGTATGAGCTCAGAAATTGTATCTCACGGATAATATCGGAGCTTTCCCTTTTTTGTATCCTGTTTTATGGGAGTGAAAGCCTCATCAGTTGCAACCTCCATCTTTGCACTGGATTCTTTAGGAATCTCAACAATGAAGTTGAAGATATCATCACCCGATCGCAATGGAATATCATGCCAAGGAGAAACCTAAATATTTGCAAATTAAATTTTAGGTACAAGTAACAGAATCATAACAGGTAGCCCACATAGCAGAAAACTCATTCATTGAACTTTACTTCCATTTCCTAGTTGAAAAGCACCATATCTCATTATATAGTGATTCTTATTACATGACTACACGGTAATTAGCTTCCATCATATTAAGCAAATATAAATCATGATGAGTCCCCAGAAAACATTGCAATTTGGCTCCTACTCAACATTTCTTTCATAAAAGCAGAGGAATTGTAAGTAAACACGTACACATGCGTGAAACAGAGTATCTCGTTTAGCTAGTGAAGTATAAGAATATTCAAAACTACTCAACATCAGCCAAAACAAACACCATCCTTAACAACTTATCAAGCTATTGATCCATAACAGAAATCACAAATATTAAAGCAGACATTACCCTATTTACCTCAAATACTTCCATCACACAAATAACAAACAAACACAGAGAAACTGAAAATCATTGCATTTCAATTTCACTTTTCCATTAATCAAATACAGACCACTCACCATCATCATTCCACAACGAGTAAAACAAGAAGAAACTTTTAACACCCAACATGTCATTCTTCTTGTCGAAAGCAAAAGCCACAAAAGAAATCAATTCCCATTCAATAACAGAATATAAAAACCAAACTGACCCAATAAAAAAGGTACCTTCTTGCCAGATTGGTCAACAAAGAAAACTCTATAGTCGAGGGTTTCGGGCTGGCCTTCTTCCTTGACGACAATCTGGGGATTGTAGATGGCCCTGCAGGTATAAGACCTTCTAGTCCGACCAAATTTGAGGTTGTTGAGGGAAAGGGCAGTGCCACCCACAAAGGGTTTCTTTCTAAGGAGAGTGCATGTGGAATTGCTCGCTATGGTTATTGCTCTAGTAGCCGCCATGGATTATGCTCTTCCTTCTTCACACACTCTAAAGGCACAATCTTTGTTTGCTGATAGGCTTCTTGCCCTTTGTGGCAGTGTCTCTGTAGTGTTGAGTGTGTTGGGTTTTTATTATTCTATTTTTTTTTTCTGGTTCAAATTTGGCCATTGGCTTTAAGCGCACGTGAGGGACACTATATGCTTGTGAGAGTTGGAATATGACTTCTTTTTTTATTGCAGATAGTATGAATGAGCCAAATCACACACTATAAATTCGACTCTTACCAAGGTTATCGTAATTCATGATCAAATTTTTAATGTATAGATATGCTCTTAAATAAAAAATAAATAAATAATGTATGGTGCTGTTTTTAGAAAAAGGAAAAAAAAAAAAGAACAACTAATCACAGCATTATGTCAAATTTCACTGCTAGATTGATGTCACGAGGACTATTATTTAACGTCTGAATCAAGTTGAATTCTACTTTTTAAATTATAATAATAACAAAGATGTGATGTGTTTGAGAGTAATTCTTATTTTTCATTTTACTTATCATTTATAATATTTAAAAGATTAAACATGCTTCCAATCTTTTTAAATTTAAAATTAATATATTTAATTATTGTAAATATATAAAAAAAAAGTCTTAATTTCTTTATCCGAAAACTGTTTGGAATTTATTTTACCTAATTGATTTATAAGCAAATCTATTAGTCAGTAAGTGAAAGAAGAACTCCTTCGCGAGTTTATAGGAAAGGTTTGGAAAAGTTGTTCTCAACATTTGTAACATCAATCTAGAGGTAATAGTAATGACCCTTTCTAAACAGCTTGTGCAAAAAATTAGGACGAACTTAGAAAAAATAAGCAAAATTTATGTAACTAAATAGAGGAACAAGGTGATGTTAGAAACAACCATGTGCCAAAATTATCTTTAATTAAAATATTTGTACTCTCAACTACGTAGTTTATAATTTCCATAAGGACAAAAAATAACAAAGAAACACCCATAGATAAAATATAAAATTAGAAGAATTTAGATTCTAGAGGATAATAATTCTAAAAAAAAAATAAAGAACAAACTTATTTTAATTATATATATAAATTTTTAACTTAAAAATCATAGTTATCATTTTTCATCAATTTCAATTTATTTATATTACTTCAGAGTTAATTATGATAAAGTGTTAAGGAATTCAAATATAAATTTAATTTAACATTATGTGAAATAATAAATGATTGGAAATAATACCAATTCTTTATTTAAATTGAATTTTTGTTTTATTAATATATCTTGTATTCCGGCTATAGAGTCTAGGTTGTTTTATTACATGTTATTGAGTCAAGGTATTTTGTCAAACTATTTATAATTTTCAAAAAAATGTTTATAATTTTCACAATAAATTTTATATTAAAGGTGTTATTGGTAATTTTATTTTGTTTTCATCTAATTAAAGTTAGTACTAATCTCGTGATAATTTAATTGTTGGATCAATTGAACAATAGCTGTACGATTCATTATGTAATGGTCCATGTTGATATGACCATCCTGTCATAGAATACACTTTTGATTGAACATTTTCTATTGTTAACTCTTACATATGTTCTCACTTTTTCAAAGCATAATGTAGCAAGTTAGGCTTTCAGTAATTAAGATCTTTCTCTCCTCCTTTCCTTGATAAACCCAATAAGAACACATTTTATCATGGAACAATTTTGATTATAACTTGGTGTAATTTGATTTCTTATGAAATGTTTTCTATTCTCTATAAAATTAAAAATTTATTTTTTAATTTTTGATAAGAGCCAGTTACCCTTTCTGGCATAGTCTTTTTTGCATATTTTATTATTGTTTAAAAAATACGAAGAATAACAAAAGAAAAAGAAAGAGTTATAATAATAAGTGAAACTAAAAAGGTTATTTCCGAAAAATCTCAACTAATTTTAATAATTCAAAAGTACTGTTAATTTTGTTACCTTAAAATTCGTTTTTTCAATTGTGATGATTCACCTCCAAAATATTGGGTCAACTTGGTAGCCCAAAGTTGGAACGAAAGTGGGTTTTGAAAATGATAACCTAGAAAGGACCAAGTCCAATTGATTTGATTCGACAAGTTGCATGAATCTATCTAAGTAATGAGTTAAATTTTTCCTTAAGTATTAAAGTCAATTATATATTTAAATTCAAACTCAAGACCAATGCTCAAAATGTAATAATAATAATAATAATAATAATAATAATAATAATAAGAAAAAACCATTAAGTCGGACTAAAACTAGGCTGTGAGAATGACGACCAAACAAAGATTTTCTGAACTTCAACTGATGAGGTTAACATAACTATCTGCATAATTGATTATTATTATTAACAATTGTGATACAAATTTTTTTGTTTGAGTAAGTTTTACTAAAATATAACTTTAAAAATTAATAATAACCTACAAAAGGCATGAAAAAATTTAATCAAAATTCCAATTTTTTTACTGAGAAAACAGTTGAAGTCTTGGTTGAATCCCAAGATATCTGTGCAAACACGTCATCTAACTGTATAGCTTTAAATCTTGAATCAGAACTTAATTCATGATTAAACCTACTATATTAATTAAATTAGTCTGAATATGTAATAAATTTCCATAGTTTAGACTTGGAATGTCCTTTTAATGATCACTTTGAAATTAACAAGCTATCATATTCAATTTACTTTTGGTTTTTAAGAGGTGGGAACCGCCAAAATGAAAAAGTTGGAGTAACAAATCCACGTTTATAATGCAAGATTTCTAGAAAAGTACTGTCAAAAATGGCCATTTGTTCTAAGCCAGCATGTCCAAAACTGGACTCAACAATAAATTTCCCACATGAATCACCATTTGCTAGCCACTCTGGCTCCGAGTTTCTAGGATTGGCGCCAACTGAGTTGGAGAATTATTTGAAAATCTCACCACCATTATTATTTTATACCCTTTGATCATAACAGCAGCACTATTTTTTTCTCTAATTATTGCCTAACTTGTATTCACACTCCTTAGCAAACGACAAAACTACCATCTCTGCAATTTTGAATATCCTTTTAATTATTATGTGGACTCTTTAATAAGCCGGTTATAGGCCCACACTATCACTGAACCATCAGTTTCCTCTTCCACACATGCCCTTTGGCAATTGGCTGCAATTTTCTTAGTCAATGGAAACTTTGTTGTGTTTCAACAAAAAAAGAAAACTTAGAAATGTTGTTCATGACCAACCTTTTCATTCATATTTGGAAAATGACAACTTACCAACCGGTAATTGATTGCAAGAATCGACTTACCATATAAAAGACATGATTGCACTATTTTGTTAATTTCCAAGATCTTGCTTGTTTGTTACTATGGATTTCAAATGATATTGACCCAGAGAATGAATAATTGATGAGGAGGGATCTAAGGGAAAAAGGCACAAAAGGGTAAAAGGGAGTTAGGCAAATAGCCTTTGAGGTTTCAGACTTTGTGAGGGACCACAAGACGAGGAACCATCCTTGGATTTGCGAAGCTATCATCAAAAAATTTCAATGTCTAGTTGGTGAAGAACACTGCCAAAGTCCACAAAAAATAACAATCGGTGGAGGTATTTATTTGTCAGCATGAAGGAGGCTCTAAATATAAAATAGGATGAGTGTTGTCTGTTATCCTTGGTTGACAATAGCCTTTTGTGGTTGTGTATAATCCCATTCACATCAACAACCTGTGACCATCACAGTGCAACTGTGTTATATGTTGGAACACTCTCAAGGTAGAGTATGAAAAAGGAATTACAGCAACTGCTGCAGTAACCAGTATTTTTAAGATCTTTTGTAGTATATATATATATGCATGAACATGAAAGCAAGTTCCGAAGAATTATTCTCACTTATTGATTTTAATGCATGTACATGGGAAGTTGTAGTCTGAGTATGTGGTTTTCCTTCTTCCATGAGTTTTTTGAGTAATGGCCATTCAGCAACCATTACTATTAGCTACATGAATTTTTTAAGTACCAGACTGATGAACTTCTTCTTACTTCTGTTCCAGGATATTTTCTTCAGACGTTTTTCATTGCATGAGGAGTTTTCATATGGAGATTTCATCAATCAGAGGGTTACCTGAACTGGTAAGATGCATATCTCATGCATATAATTATTTATAATTGGAACTATAAGGTAAATAAGTATATGGAATTTGATGGTGAATCATTTATTACATTCTTATATTTGGAATCATTTAGATTTTTAGTTAGGAAACATGTATATAATATATTCTTTCTGTCTAATGAGTATAATGTTTTCTGATTTTTCAGGGGATAATAGAGGATCCTAACTTTCTCCATCAGTGGCAGTTAAACCCAGCTAATACAAGTAGTTTAACAGGAGCTGCTTTTGGTGAGAGTTTGCAGAAGCTCTCATTTTCTGGCAACTCAAACTTCAACCCCAAAGCATCCATGGAAGCATCACCAAATGGAAATGAAAGACCAACAAAACATCTCAGAAACAACAGCTGGAATGGCAAGAAAAGTCAACATCAGACACCAGAGACACAATATGCTTCATGCTCAAATCTTCTTTCATTTGTTAATTCGAATTACATAAATGAATTGGGACTAGGGAAGCCTAAGGTGGAAATGGCGTGTCCTAAAATTGATACTAAAATTGATAATAGTACCCTTGCAGAGATGCTGGTCTCTCAAGGAACTTTGGTAAATCAAAACTATCACTTCAAGGCCAACCAGGAGGCCATAAAGATTGAAACACGTCCAAAGCTTTCTCAACCTCAGGACCACATAATAGCTGAAAGGAAGAGGAGAGAGAAACTCAGCCAACGGTTCATTGCTCTATCTGCTCTCGTTCCTGGCCTAAAGAAGGTGCCGAATAATGTTGTTAATGCCTTTTAATTTTGTCATCATGATTTTTAGGTCAATGCTTATGTCTTTTATAAAGGTAATGTGTTGATTATTGAACATATGAGAGTTTTTGTTGGAAATCTAAACATGAATCTATGTTTAGAGATGAAAAGTTGAACACAGAAAACTCATAACTCTATTCTCTTAAGGTTTTTGATCAAATGTAGTATTATTCTTTTATCATAGTTTGGTTCAGGTTTCATTCGTGTTGTCTCTTCTCATTGCAATACACCTGATAAAGACACATCACCAAATTGTCTTAAGATTTTAGGTTGAAAGTGGTATTTTTCAGTAAATTTCCTCGATAAAGATTTCTTGCTTCTTTTGTCTAAACATGTTTCACCTTAAATAGTCTAGTAAGAAACTATAGAAGATTTCATGTATTCCTTTGGTATTTCATCAACTCGATTAGGATATTATATGAAATCTTTTGAATGGAAGACAGAAAGAAAGCTCCTGAATTGAATATGTAACATTATATGCTAGTAAATAGTAATAGTTTTTATGTTGTCCTAGTTGTTACTATTTAATTTTTAATCATTCGCTTTCTTAGATTATGACTCCTTTAACCCGAAATAATGTTTACAGTCTCCTTTTGCTTTTTTTTTTTTCAATTCCCTACTAACAGATGGACAAAGCTTCTGTTCTTGGAGAAGCAGTGAAGTACTTGCAACAGTTGCAAGAGAAAGTGAGTACTCTTGAGGAGGAACAAAACAGAAAGAGAACTGTGGAATCTGTTGTAACTGTGAAGAAATCTCAGCTATCCAATGATGCTGAAGACTCTTCTAGTTCAGATACCGGTGGTACATTGGACGAGGCACTACCTGAAATTGAAGCAAGATTTTGCGAAAGAAATGTGCTCATAAGAATACACTGTGAGAAGAAAAAAGGAATCATAGAGAAAACGATCAGCGAAATTGAGAAACTCCATTTAAAAGTTACCAATAGCAGTGCATTGTCATTTGGGAGTTTCATTCTTGATATAACTATTATTGCTCAGGTAATTTCTGCACTTTTTCCATTCAAATAATTAATAACTGTTCATGCATAGTACAAAATGCTCAATTGGTACGCATCATTTGCTGTTTTGCACCAATTTGCAGATGGATATGGAATTTTGCATGACAGTGAAGGATCTCGTGAGAAGTTTACGCTCAACATTTTCATATTAGTATGAACAAGTTTCATATTAATTCAAGTATGAACAAGGTTCACGAGGAGTGCAACCAATATTATCAAGTTTATGTTCTTCAAATAATAGTTATGTTTTCAAGGCCTGCAATGTCTGCCACCTTCATCATTGCTCTGAGGTTCATTTTGCAGGAGGGTTTTTCCATGGCTAACTTGTTGGCTATTGTCACCCTCTTGTTTTATGAGTGAATGTAGAGCTTCTTATGCATCTTTTTGCAGGAAGTTGAGAAGATCAACTGTACCTGTTTTCCATCTATTTCTTACAGGGCTTTGTTCAGTCACTTGTTATGTTTGTTTTCTCAAGTGTTATGAGTTACTCTTTTTTATTGAAATAAATAGGTTTTGGTTACATTCTTAGTGATGGAATAATGGTATTTTTACCTCTTACGTGTTGCCAAATTTGAACATGATATTCTACAAGCTGTAGTTTAGATATTAACATATAAATCTCACAAAATATAAAAATGATTCAAAGACAAAATAGATATGGAGTTTTAAATGTCATTATCTGTTATCGCACCAAAACTATATTATGTCTTAATCAATTTTTCATTTCGGTAGTTGAAAGTGCTTACTGTTTAAAATGATTTTCCTCCAATCCCATATCCCACCATCTCCAAAAAAATAAGCATCATAGACAAATTGTTTTGTGTTTTTTATTTTTTCTGACAGATTTGATTTTCCTCTATCCTTTAAAAAATGATGTTTTCTAAATTCGATGCCTTCAATCTCAACCACAGTTTATCTTTAAATATAAAACCAATCCACCGAACGTGTAAAGAGAAAAATATTAGCACAAGACGAGGAATTTTAAGTTATTCCTTTTGGAAGTCTAAACTGATAATTTTTTTAAAGTGCCTAATAATTGTTAATTAGAATGTTGCTTTTAATCTTAATTAATGACCATTTCGAATTGCCCGTCATTTCTTTTGTTTTTATATGTATGGCACGTCAATTCTATTTACATACAGAGTGAAAAAGGAAAGTTAGATATATATATTTGCAACTAGACATTGCTTATAATGTTTATTAAAATGAAGAGAGAGGTCACTTGAAAATTATACCCGGTCAAGGGCTATTCAAATTACAACTTGATCCAGACAACCCAGAAAACATTAGGAGTTTTGTCTTCACATGGTGTGTGTGTATATATATATATATATATATATATATATATATATATATATATATGTATATTTTTTTTTCTTAACAATATAACTTATATCACTGTCATGATTTCTTTATAATTATAGTCCCATAAAAGATTGAAATCTTTATGATCACTTTATATTTGACTCAGATATTCTTATCATCCAGCTATTTTTATTTTCTCATGGAGAGGAAGAGGGTGACTAAAAGATGATTTAAAATGATAAACTCTATATTAAAATTTATTATAAGGTTTATTGTTGAAATTATTAGGCCAAAACTAATAAATATTAGTAAAACTGTTGCTTAACTCTTTAAAATAGTATAAAAATACATTTTTGTCATGGACATAATCTAAAGATATATTTTATAGAAATCGCAGAAATGGAATATAACAAGCTAACTTTTATAGAATACATGTGAATGGATCAACTTTTGACTAATGAAAGTATAAGTAAATAAGATAAATCGGTAACTCTTCGCAATAAGGTGTCGTGGTGTAGTTGGTTATCACGTCAGTCTAACACACTGAAGGTCTCCGGTTCGAGTCTGGGCGACGCCATTTATTTTTCTTTGGTTTTAGCAAAATCGAACAATACTGTAAAACGTCGTCGTTTTAAGGTTGAATCTTGTTCGCATAAAAGCCGCGTGATTTGGGGGAAGCTACGGCTAATGGAAAAGAGGTACGGAAATATATCCGCCACATTTCGACCGTTTCGCCCTCCACGAATAGCAACCAATCACATATCTCCATAATAAGTTTCTCCATCCTCATTGGTCCACGTCATCACCCGAGAACCTTCTTTCCAAAAACAAACTACTGTATATATATACCGATGCTTTCATCATTCCTTCTCCCAAACCCACACGAGAAAACACTTTCATCATCATCGAACGAATAATTTCGAATCGCACCATGAAATCGCTTCTCCTCTTCGGAATCGCTGTCCTGCTCTTTCATTCATGCCTTGCCTCTGAAATCTCCTACCCCAAGGCCATTTCGGTATGTCCCATTGATTCAATCCTCTTTTCTTTTTCTTTATATAAATGGTGTTATCGTAGGTTCTGGATATAATGTTTCGCGTTTGTGGTTTGCGCAGGATTTGAAGGATTCAATTATGAAAGGATTTGGGATTACGGCGGAGGATGAGGTGAAGATTACGGGGTTCGATCCTCGAGAAGCTGAAGTTGGGCATTCCGTGGAGTACCGATTCGACTTAGAAATCGATCATCAGGTCATTCCCTTCAAACTTCTCGAAGACGTCAAACGTTGGGATTACGTGGATCTTCCCATTTTCCAGTCCCAGGACCAGGCACATACAGGCTTGGTCCAGAAACGGGCCTCGGATAACAGGCTTCCCGTTCTGGCTCCCTTCGTCCTTGCTGGGCCCATGGAACTCTGGATTCACGACGCCAATGACATGAGACTCTCTCTTCCCGTAAGCCCTAATTTTAATTCAACCTTTTTTTTCATTGATTGATGATTGTAATTTGTAATTGTGAATTGATAAAATGTGATTTGGCTCTGTAGCATGACGTGGATGCTGGTGTGTTGAAGAAAGTGATTTTGGCGGAGGGAGCGGCGGTTACCGTTAAAGGTGCAAGATCCGTTAGTCTCCGTCAACCGCTTGATTTTCCTCTTCCGTTAAACCGGACGGAGAATGGTTTCGCTAACGGTCTTTTGGCTCTCGCTGGACATCTTCGCCATGCTTCTAGAACCCAGGCTTCTCCGATTTTGTCGCTGAGAATCGTTGGTCCCACGTCGATCGCAGCAGCGCCTTCCGACTCAACAACATCAACCTCGTTGAAGCTTAAACGTCTTGCACCTGGTCTTGTGGAATTGTCTTCGCCCTTGAAGACCAAAGAGGTTGAGCCATTTTCGAGCGTTGATCTCGAGGGTGAAGCGCCCACGATTCTTACACCCACTCAGTTTTCAACTTTGTGGCCACTTTCTTCGATTAATGGGTCGAATGCGAACTTGTTGGGGTTTGAGAAACTGTTACATTCTGTGTTAGGGCACAAAGCTGACAAGAAAGGTTCTTTTAGATTGTTGAAGGCTGATGTTTCTGCTCAGACTTACGTGAAGATTGGTTTCAAAGCTGAGAAGAAGGTGAATGAAGAGGACTTGGAGGGTTACCCTGCGTGGAGAACAAAGCCTGAAACTTTGACAACACATTTTGAGGTTCTGGCTAAGGTGGATGGCGAGAGAGTGGTGCCGGAGAAAGTTATGCAGTTGAAACCTGTTGTTCCGGTGGACAATGTGGCGCCCAATTTGCTCGTTGGGAATGTGTCTATGTCGAAGATGCAAGACGTTCACCCTCCTCCCAACCCCTTTAGCCTGTAAATTGTGGAAAGGAAAAGGGATTGGTTGTTTTTGTATACTCTACTCAGTAATTACAATAGAGAGAAAGATGTAACGTCTTGCATCACTTTTTTATTTTGGTATATACAACAGTTAACACATGTAAAATTGTATAAAGAGAAATTTGTTTTATTTTGGCACCTTACATTTGCTTCTTGCACTTTTTAAATCAACTATTTTACTCAATCTATTAGATGCAATCCCTTAGTTTGTATGTTAGTCTGCTTCTCAACATGTTCGGAAGGAAATTCCATTATGAGCCAAAGACTGTTTGCACATAAAGTTCACTTCTCTTTGGTCTCTAAAGTCTCTCTCGTCTATTCACTTTTCTGTTCAAACAGTTGAATTTGTCGTCATTTATTTCTTTTTAGCAACATCAAATTGACTACAATTAAATTCAGCAGGCTTTTCAAAATTGATAGTGTTAATGCATTTATTAAATTTATTTTTAACAAGCTTTTCTGACTCAATATTTTTTTATGATTTCATCTTTTCTTATTGCAAAATCCTGTTGTTAGTGAGTCCCCTGCTTAGACATTCTTTAACTTGATGTCTTTCTCTCACTATTTTGCTTTTGCTCATTCCTTTTATTCTCTTTTATTATGTTAGCAGTCATTCGCGGTTTGTCACTTTTGTTTTGGTGTTCTTCCATTCCAATCAGAGTTTGGTTCTTCTTCACTAGTTTAAGCGGTAGATTGCAACCTACGATCAGGAATTTGAATCAGAGAAATCTCATTTCAAGCTCCATTCCTCATTTTTTCTGCATAAAATATTGTTTTTCTCACTTCCTTTGATTATTTGATTTCAATTTGGAAAAAAGAACATTAAATACGTTTTATTGAAGCATGCTGATCAATGATCATGATCTTTTTGTCTCTTCGTTTTTTCACAAGTGTTTTTTTAGGGAGATGTTAAAGGACCCACTTAGTTATTCACACTTGTTTTTATAGGAGGATAGTAATCGGACCCTGCCAATTCCAAACTCATCAAACTGAAAACAAATTTCTAATTTTCATAATAAGTTGTTGTTTGCTTTGTTTTTAAATTTTAACAGTATTTTATCTACCAGTCTATTTAAGCCATTACGTATGATAAATTGGCTAAGACCATGTTAGTTTAGTAGGATTCAAAAGATAGCAGTTGTCCAAGAAGTCACAACAGCTTGAAAAAATGGGTCTGATTTAACATAGCTCCATTGCATGTACTATCTTCTAACACAATTAAAATAAGTCAGCATGTTTGTTTCCAGAATAAAATTAGAAGTTTTGTATAGCACCACCCCACACCCGAATCCAAATCATTGTTATTCTCAAATGTGCCGTGACTAGATTCTTCAAATTTCTGCTATATTAAATCAACAGTATCACTGGAGGCATCATAGTCAAAGCCATTGCAGAAACAAAGAAAAATTGGAAAAAACATACATCAACCATTGCAGTTTATCAGCAAAGTGAAACTGACTAAAATCAGGTAGACTGAAACATACTAAGGTGAGAAATTTCTCCACAGATACCTCCTTCTTGAAGAGAAAAATAAAATAAAAAATTAAAGTAGTTTAACTTTTGTAAGCTAAAATAAAGTGTTGTCCAATTCTCCCAGACCCGATAGCACAGTAAGATCTATTATAAGATCACCGTCCTCCTCCGGTTTCCCTCTCGATACAAAATGACCGAGCACGAAAATTGCATTTGATCAAACATGACAGAAAGTTCGAAATCAGCAAAGATGAATGTTGAACTTCTGCTAGTGTCATTTAAGGCCAGTTTCAATAAACCTTGACAAGTATTTATAGAACAAAAAAAATTAAATGAGTCAAATTCTCTCCTAAGCTAAGTTCAAATATACTTCTATGTTGTAACTCCTAGAAATATTAGATGATACCGTAAGTGCTAACAAGTCCCACTGAAAAGTTTTTTTGCATACTACAGCACTAAATAATCTATGATGTAGTTTATGAGAAGCCAAGCTGTTTACTGTCCCCCCTCTATATCCAATTAGAACATATTATCAAGTAATTACATTTCTGAGATAAAAGCCAATAAATAGGAGAACATTTATAAAGAATCGAGAGATATATAAATAAATGCAGGAGATACTCTCAAATCTTGTTGACACTTGTGTAAAAAACATGGGAGAAAAATATCTCAATCATATATAAAGAGAAATGTCTGCCTTGTGCTTCTTAACCTTGTACTAGTTCTATCCTCAGAAGAAAAAGAACTCATACAAGTTTCACAAATGGAGATAGTGTCTTTATAACGTAATTGATGTTGCTTTCATTTCATACTTCGACTCACATTCTCAACCTATCGGACTTTCTGAAACTGCTACATTTTGTATTGGGTATGCAAAGGTCTATAAGAGATGTTTTTGCTTAGAAGTTTGTGAACATGGATTCAAGCAGAGAAGAAGCTGAAGTCTGACCAAAATATTTCTGCTGGCACATGCAAGAACCTATAATATGAAAAGCATGGTGAATGAAACGGTGAGCAAATTAAAGTGATTTTCCTGGTAATATCTAAGTGTTACAACACATTGTTCTTACTTTGGATCATATGTACTAGCTTTCTTGAATATCTTGGCAGCAACAGTAGTTATAGAGTTCACTGGATTGCTAATTAAGTTAACAATTGCACTCAGATATCACTTTGCAATCATTCAAGATTCATATAACTAAAATAAATAGTTATTGTATGATGGTCATTGAAAATAAAAGAACTAAGTTTGAAAATAAAAAGTCTTGCATCAATGTTTTAAAAAGTTCCTAAATGCCTAATAATCATTATAATCATCAGAATCATCATCATCTTCTTCTTCCTGCACAGGCAGTTGATGAGGAGGCGACTGTTGGTTGGTTGATGGCTGCATGGGGGTGGGCTGCATTGGTGGGCATTGCGACTGTTGGTTGGTAGATGGCTGCATGGGGATGGGCTGCATCGGTGGGCATTGCTGCTGGGACGATGATGGGGCAGACTGATTCTGTCCTTGCTGAGATAGCCATGTCCTGACCAGATTTTCAAGATTTTCAACTCTAGCTAGAACTGCATCATAAACTTCTCTACTGACAAAATTGCTCTTGTCAGTGCTGGATGCAGATGGTTGCCTGATGATGTCATTGTCAGCATCTACTTTTGATTCAGCATCAGAAATAGATCTTATCTCAGATCTAGCTTGTGAGAGTCTAAGAGAAAAATCTTCCTGTTAAATAAAATAGAAAATGTCAGTAACCTGAAATTCAAAGTACATGATATTATAGAACATATGTGTGTGTGTGTGTGTATATATATATATATGTATGTATATCAATTTCAAAGTACATGATGTTATAGTCTAATTGATAAGAAATGAATGAAGATTTGTACCATGCGAAGAGCATGCTCATGTGCAGTGATTGATCCTCCAATGTGCAGTACACCACCTTTTTCTAACATCCTATTTCTCTGGACGGTAACACATTTATTGCGATAGTTTGGCGAATTCCAATGTTCTAGCAATGAATTCCATATGTGCTCCCCCATCCAATAAGGGGGTCTTCCTGTGATCCTTGCATATCTAAATATTGTCGACAGTCTTTGAGATGCTTTTCTGTGGAAGTTTTTCTTAATTTGAGCTTCATGCTCAGCTATCCATTGTACATCTTGCTGTTACAATAGATAATGTTAATAAAGGAGATGAACTTCATATTTGAAATGAATACAACATGATTAAGTAACACAATGTTTTACCTTAAATCTTTGCCAGAAAAGTTCTTTGTCCTCTATAGGTATTGCTCCCCATGATGGCCAAGGCTGAAGAAATTGGTCCTTAATAGACCAATTGATGGCCTGTGAAGCAACTCTAGAAGGAACAAACCTGAAGTATGGATGAAAGAAAGTTATGAATCTACAAGCATAGTAAAACAAAGAATTTAATGCAAATAATGACTAAAAAGATGTGGTATTACCCTCGACCACAAGGTTCAATGAAAGATGGTTCATAGGTAGAAGGAATTTCTTCACCGTGAAAATTCCAGAGCTTGTAATCTGGCATGAATCCTTTTTGATGTAGGTGAACTCTGACCACCTCATCTTTCAAAATCCTTGTACATTCGCACTTTATGCATGGACATCGAATCCCTCCATCAGGAATATAATATTTACACTGTCGAGCCGTCTCCAAAAAATGTTCAACTCCTTCAACAAAAGCTTCCTTTAAACCTTTTTTTCCACTATAACAGCGGTCATACATCCAAGCACGGGGGTTGGGGACTTCGGCCATGTTCTGTGACAAGCAAAAAGTTAGGCATAATAATATAACTCCACGCAACATGAGTAATAGACCTATTACTACTTAAGTCTGACATGGAAGGGAAACTTAGGATTATGAAGTATGCTAATTTTTAATCCATACAATAATAAAATCCTCGAGATGTCATCAAGGCAATCGGGGAAATTGGCCATTCAATGTATTATAATTTTAGTATTGTTATATGAGAAGATAGTAAGTAATTCCTTTACAAGGAAAGATAGTATGGTTAATAAAATGACACTGAGAGACAATTAGAGTTGTTTCTTTGCTTCATTTGACTACTTTAAACTTGTTAGGCTACTTTAGTAGAATTTTCAAATTCTCACATTTTTAGTACACTTTTTAAGGTTTTTAAGTAGTCCAATTTTGAGTTTTAGGTAATTATTTGAATTTGAGTTGTTTCTTAGCTTCATTTCACTACTTTAAACTTGTTAAGATATCAAGATTACATATTCTTAGGTTACTTTAGTAGAATTTCGAAATTCTCACCTTTTTAGTACACTTTTCAAGGTTTTAGGTTGTCCAATTTCGAGTTTTAGGTAATTGTTCCAATTTGAGTTGTTTATTAGCTTCATTTCACTACTTTCAACTCCTTAGGATATCAATATTACATATTCTTAGGCTACTTTAGTAGAATTCCTAAATTCTCACATTTTTTAGTAGACTTTTTAAGGTTTTAAGTAATCCAATTTTGAGTTTTAGGTACTTGTTCCAATTTGAGTTGTTTCTTAGCTACACTTGACTATTTTAAACTTGTTAGGATATCAATATTACAAATTGTTAGCCTATTTTAGTAGAATTTCGTATTTGTCACCTTTTTAGTAAACGTTTTTAGGTTTTAAGTAGTCAATAGTCAACTTTTGAGTTTTAGGTACTTGTTCCAATTTGAGTTGTTTCTTAGCTACATTTGACTACTTTAAACTTGTTAGGATATCAACATTACATATTATTAGGCTACTTAAGTAGAATTCCCAATTTCTCCCCTTTTTAGTACACTTTTTAAGGTTTTAAGTAGTCAAATTGAGTTTTAGGTACTTGTTCCAATTTGAGTTGTTTCTTACCTACATTTGACTATTTTAAACTTGTTAGGATATGCATATTACATATTGTTAGGCTACTTTAGTAGAATTCCCAATTTCTCACCTTTTTAATACACTTTTTAAGGTTTTAAGTAGTCCAATTTTGAGTTTTAGGTACTTGTTCCAATTTGAGTTGTTTCTTAGCTACACTTGACTATTTTAAACTTGTTAGGATATCAATATCACACATTGTTAGCCTACTTTAGGACAATTTCCAATTTCTCACCTTTTTGGTAGACATTTTTAGGTTTTAAGTAGTGAAATTTGGAGTTTTTTATACATTTTAAGTTTTAAGTTCATTTCTACATTTTTTTTAGTCAATTTAAACTACAATGAAGTAGTTTGTCATGTTTTTCAAATTTAGGTTAGTTTTTACCTTTCTTTTACAAGTTTAGGTTCTAGTTTTAGGTCTTAGGTAGTCAATTTAAACTACAATGAAATCGTTTGTTTTGTTTGGAGATTTTTTACAAGTCTCCACCTCTAAAGAGGCTACCACTACCTATAGCCAGTATCCAACAACAAATCTACACAAAATAGGCTTGACAGCACAACAGTTCTAGTAGAATTAAAGCAATAAAAATCACAATTGAAAAGGCTAGGCTGAAAGTAGAATTGCAATGTCATTTTGACAACTTAAGATAGCAATATAAGACAAGTAATTAACATAAGGTAATTGAAGAAAGTTGCCCCTCAAATTGAACTTAGGATCAGCACTAGAACAGGTTAAGACAGTAAGAAATCAATTTAAGTTGAACCATACTAGACAAATAATGAGTTAAAGACTGAAAAACGAATCTGTTTGTGAAAATGCTTCAAAGAACTTATTAAATTCTGCACATTTTCGTTTTCAATTCATAGGTTCCTATAGTGAACTGCACAAGTCTGTAATGCATTTTACTTTCTCATATCATCATGAACAGGTTACTTGAATCAATTGCAATGACTTTTAGCTTTTAATACCGTTCAAAATAGGTCAAGAACCCAAAACAGATTCACCAATCAGCACCTAACTGATTCAACGTGAAAGAAAATGTTCACAGATTTGGAGGTTTGACAATGAAATTTTACTTTGATCAACAATTACATAATTCTGACCATAACAAGGCCTAAGTAGAACAATTGAACTTTATTAGGCTCACTGAATTTAAACTTCAATGAAGTAGTTTCGTTAGTTTTTAATTGCTGATTCTAGGATTAGTTAGTGGTTATCCTGTTTTCACTAAGGTTTACCTTGCTTTCTAGGTTCATATAGTAAACATTTCTAACATTTCTATTCCATCCTTTTCATATGCCCAGTGAACATCATGGTTTTATCACTTTATAAGCACATACAGACCATAAAGTACACCTTCAATCATCCCATATTCATTGCGGTAATGCAGCCTAACATTACCACACGTCAAGTACAATTCTGAACTCAAAACTGAGTGTAAACTCAGACAAATTGGTTATTCAGACAACCTTAATCAGTTTACACTCAGACATAGGAGTTTGTTACTCAAGTGGACTGAATAACATTAGTTTCATTCAAACAGAGTTTAATTGCATTTTAAACACATTCCTATGTTATATATAATTACACATCAGTCACCCATAATTCTTACAAACCATAATTAGTTTATACCGAGACCAAATCAATCAGCAAGGAACCTGTGAGCAATTGGTTTTACAACAATTACACTTTGTATTATATTATGAGCACGACCAGGTGCGATCAGATTAGGATCACGAAAACCAACATCCTATATACATTACACATGCCTTACACACAGATCCATTCACTTAAAGCAACACATTAATAGACTATCATCATCAAATAGCAGTATACTATCCACCATTACAGCAGAGTCAACATTCAGAACATTTGTGCATCGTTAACATCTCCATTTATGCCACAATTGTCACAAACACCATTCATACCGGTCTATAAGGTTTTGAACAGAATTCTATAAGTACCCTGCCCTACCATTTCGTTCACATTTTATAAATCATGAATGTTATCATCAGTGCTTAAAACAAAAACCAAAGTCACAGAATCATACACCAACAAAATACTATCCACTAAACAGCGAGCTTCACAACACGATTCAAACATTAGGAGACAATGAATCACACAAACCAAACCTGTCTAAAAAATGTGTCTAAAAAATGTGGCAACCGAGCACTACACAGCAGCCAACCCAACTTCACGGCAAAGCCCTCCTAACTCCAAGCTCCACGAACCACCACCCCTGCCGCAACACCCAGAACGAAGAACAAGAACCCTAGCCACCCAACCCGCAAACCAGCCACCAACGAACCGCCGTCAGCGTCCGCAACAGCAACCTCTTGAAACTGGCTTAGGGCGACCAACCTCGCGCTGACAGAAGACAATATGAACGAAGAGAGAACAGGGAAGGGAAGACACCACCCACCAACGAACCGCCGCTAGCGTCCGCACCACCACGCTCTTCAAACCGATAGGGAAAACCACACTCGCGCCCACACAACACAAGGGTTACCTCGAGAGAACAGGGAAGGGAGGAGAGGAAGTTCTGAAATTGATTTTCGGGGATCTGAGAAAGGAAGATCCCAATTTCGAACCTAATGTATCGCTGATATTGCCAACGGCCAAATTCCGTCGGTATTTTATGTCACTCCACATTGTCATCGGCGTCCGTAAAGGCAGCAATCCAGTCCGCAGGTAAATGCATTCCAGAACAATCGGTAAAAGGCCGTAGGTAATAAAGTTTTCAGTATAGGTAAACAATAATTAACTTAAAACAAAAACATTCCTGTATATTTCTAAGTGAAACTTTCCTAGTTTAAAGTTATTATTAATTCACTGATTTTTATTCAAGTTATAGACGACACTTTACAAATTTACATGATTTTGGATTAACCATTATAGAACTCCATAATTAAATTTATTATTATAAAATAAGGTTTCTAACAATAAAAATATATTTTGAATACTCATTCTACAATATTTTAAAAAACGATTTTCAGGATTTTGTTTGTCTATTGAAAACCCACAAATTTGAGGAAACGGTTTCCTCTGAAAAAGGCAAAGAAGACTGGATATGGTCCAACAAGTTCTGATCTTAGAATACTGTCTTTGTAAATATATAATAAAATTTAAACTTAATCTAATCTTATCAGAATTAATATATAAAATAAAATTAAATCTACTCATCAATTTATCTCTAGTTGATTTATATAGTTTTTATTAAATAATTTAAAAAATAATAATTGCAAATTCACTGTTTCTAAATGCATGCACATGTCATTATCCATGTGGAATAAATAGTAGTACTTAACCCAGTCAATGAACTGTATGGTCTGTCAGTTGAATTGGAGAGCTTCTGTCTTAGTTCTGTCCAGTCCATTTTTAGTTTGTTCCCACTCGTTTAAATATTATTATTTGTAATTTCTTAATCATTTATTTCTCATATTATGTTTATTGGATATTGATATTAAAAACAAAAGATATGAAGATTAAGTAAAAATTCAAGGGAAATTTTATCTTTCAGGAGTTCAACTGGCAGTCAAAAATAAGACCAATAATACACTTCAACTCCCACTCGTTTAAATATTATTATTTGTAATTTCTTAATCCTTCTCAATGCCAGAAAACTGCTAAACAAATTAAAAACTGCTGAAGATTTTATCTTTCAGGAGTTCAACTGGCAGTCAAAAATAAGACCAATAATACACTTCAACTGCACTAATTGCTTTTACAAATTCAGTGATCTTATCTTAGAAGAAGTAAAGTGTGAAAAGTGTGTAAAATCTAATAAGTGGGACAGAGCCTGAAAATGTCACTTCACCAGTTTAATGATTTTGAAAAGATGACTGCAGAAGCTTGAAGTATGAGCAGTTTAAGCATGAAATTCAAAGATGGTAGGCATATCATGAATTTATATATTACGTGTCCATCAGATGTTTGATGTAATGTCTCCATAGTTGACGTTTTATTTATGCTATCTCTTTCTTAACATGCTTTCACTATTTATTATATTATCCTCTGTAACTTTTTCTTCCTCCTCCTTTTGATAAATTTATTATCTATAATTATACATAATTGTTTCTGATATGTACCCCTTTTTTATGTATATTTTATTTTTTATTTTTTATTTTATGTTTTAATTTTTATATTTATTTATTATTATTATTATATTTTAAGAATTTATTTTATATATTTAATAATATTTTTATTTTAATAATAATTTGACTTAATATTCTATTTTATAATTATAAGATAACAGAAGAAACATGTATTTCGACTAATTATAAAAATTATATATTTAATATAATTGTACATTCAAAATCAATATCAAAAAGTAATGAATATTTTGTGACATATATTTATCCGGCTGTTGTTTAATTTTATCCAATAAATATAAGTTTCTAATGTTTCAAAGTTAGAATCATGGATAGTGTTGCTTATTAGGATTCTTAATCACACTTACAGTGAAACATACGTTAAATTGTAGAATAATTTGTCAGTGAATAGTCTGAATTAGATAGACGTATCTATCATGGCTTTCTTATTCTTCTCCAATAATTTCATTCTTTCTGCTGTAGTATTTAAGATAAGAATTTCACTCACTACTCTATTTGGATCTTTTCTCTCATTTTCAACCTATGATACTTTTCTTCAAATATGATTTATATTATATACTTAAATTCTAAGGTGCTAGAGTAGACCAATATGATCCGTTTAAAATGACTCCAAATAGACTAATTCATCAAAATAAAAAATTAGCTTAAATGTGTGTTTTAAGTTAAGATATATATTTTTAAAGTAACTAATTATATGATTATTTTTTAAATTTTAACTTTTTGATTGGATATTAATACTGTATTGAATTACTAAATTACATCCCATTCTCGTCATCCACGTTAAATATTTTAAAACAAATATTTTTTACTAAATAATCTAACGTTAAAGTTAGACATGTTCATCAAATAATAATAAATTTTACAACAAATGTGTGTTGAATTTATCTTGTAAATAATAATATTTATAGTAAATTGATAAGTTTTGACCTGATTGGATCTATATTGTTTAGGTAATTTATCTTTTTTATATTGTTTATGATTTCACTAATTCATCTTATCTCTTAATCTATTTTTTAATTATACTTTCTTATTAGCTTGTGTCGAGACGTTAAGCTTTATATTAACACTGAAGAGATATCTTACTATAATTATATCATACTATATTGACTGAGGTGATATTGATTATATTATATGTATATAATCTAATGTTTGATTAATTATAATAAAAATACACTTAAATATTATGTAATAAATAATTGGTTATATATTAATCTTATAAAATATGCATTTATTGAACTATTGTTATTAATATATGTGTTTTTCATTTGAGTTGTTTATAAGCATACAGGTGATAAAATATTGAATGTATCTAGAAATAGCAAAAAAGGTAAGATTAGAAAAATGAAAAGAAATAACTGTCCAATAATGTGATAAAACCAGCTGTAAGGTGAGTAGATGATACACTCCATTTTAATAAACTGACCAAATTTCAAATGATTGCAACACTATATTAAAAAAATTTAAATTTAATTCAACTTTCACGAAATCATTTGTAAAATAAAATTTACGTTCAATTTATATATTATAATTTATGACATGTCCACAATAATTAATATTTTAAAAATAGTTAACAGAAACAGACTTAGACCCACCAATGGACCCAAAACTCAGTCGGTGGTCACATGGAAGAAAGGCCTTAGCCGCTGCTACTAAGTCAACATCCGCGGCAAAGCATTTATCTCGTATATATTTTCATTTAATCATGAAATACGCATATACTCTATTAAAAACAATCAATGCAATAAAAGATTAATTAAAAAATGAATAGTTGTAAAATAGGACAACTTAGCAATTTTATTATGGAACCAAGCTTAACATTGGAAATATCAAACTGAAATACCATTTCAGGCATTAAATATGGGAGAATGCTATGCCGTGGTGAAATATTCTTTTACTAAATAATTTTATTTTGACCAATAGTATATATATATAATCCTAATATTTACACCACACGAGTTCAATAGTATCTAATTTTTTAGAGACAATTTTCAATAATAAAATTTGGTTATTTTTACAAAATTTTTACATTAAGAATATTGTTTACGATAGTCATGAAAAAAATTATATTACAAATATATATATATATATATATATATATATATATATATATATATATATAAAGAGAATATTCATTACATATAACTCATAATGAAAAAAATAGCTATTTATAAACATATAAAAAGATAGCAAAACAGAGTGATGAAATTGAAGTAAGAAGGATTTTCATATTCTCTTGGTCTCTAATTTGGTTTTCCTAAAATAAAGAGTACTTTTTTTATTTATAACTTAATTTTTGAATAACTTCCTCTCTCTGGTTGAAAGAGCTCATCAGTAGGTGAACAGGGTAATTGCTGAATAAATATGTAATGTTTTATCACTAAACAATAAAGATGTTAGTTAGGTGAAAGAATCATAAGTCACTTGTTTATCTGAGGGAGTAGATTTAAGGAAGAGAGTAGAAATTTGAAAATAAATTGCATGTTGTTTTTTAAAGAGATTTGGAAATAATTGAGAATTAATTTAAAAATAAAATTTATAGCTTGCGAGATTTGATCAATATAATAAATAAATAAAAAGTAATTGATAGGAATTAAAAATTATCACAATACTTTTACTGGAAAGTATTGATAAAATACATTTTAAATAGAGAAACAAAAATTAATTAAAAATTAAAACAATATTTTATTTAAGTGTAGTCAATTATGTTAAGCTTAGAATCGTTTACGTAAAAGTCAGGACCGGTTACGTGAATATTGAAATTGGTTACGCCAAGCCTGGAATAAATTTCAGACGTAATAGAATCATTTACATTGTCTTCATCATGTGCAATGTTTTTATGAACCTCCTTCATGATCATGCTTTAAAACAATTAAACCTGCTTACTGCAAATAATATATAACATAGTGAAATAAATAACTATATTAAAGTAAAAAATTTTAAAATATAAAAAATCCTTTAATCAAAATACTTATGCAAATAATATATATATGATTTCAATTAAATAAATTTAGAATTTAATTATAAATTAGAAAATATTTAAGTTGCATATATTATTTTTCTGTAATATTTTTAATCCAAATATATGAGGGAAAAAATAAATAATATTGAATTATAATCAGAAATATCTAATAAATTATTTATAGTTAATATATAAAAGATTATTCAACCACATGTGCAATGAAGAAGAGTCTCATGACAAGGCAGCATAGTCAAAGTTGAGACCGACTTTGTCCTTATTTGCCCATAATTATGTCGTTTGTTCCCATTCCATGCACGTGGATCATTTCAAGTGTGAAACCAAACCCAACCCAAAATTCAACGTAAAACCAAACCAAACCAAACCAGCCTCTCTGGTCCATTCTTCTCCCACCAACTCTTGCACTAACTCGACACTAACAACCTGCCCTTGCCGCCGGTATGGTCGCCGGAAGTAATTTCCGGTACTGCTCGGCGCCCATTATTCCCACTACTGCCCTGTTATTCCTCTGCCTCGTTGCTTCTTCCCTCGCAGATGAACTTCAACCACTCATGAAGTTCAAGTCCTCCATACAAAGTTCAAATGTAACTGTTTTTAATTCATGGGCACAAGCAAGTTCTCCGTGCCTATTCTCTGGGATTGTATGCAACTCCAAAGGCTTTGTTTCAGAAATCAATCTTCCGGAGAAACAGCTGGAGGGTACTGTTCCCTTTGATTCACTTTGTGAGCTTCAATCGCTTGAGAAGATATCTTTGGGGTCTAACCAGTTGCATGGAAGCATCAGTGAGGGGTTGACGAAGTGCACCAACTTGAAGCATTTGGATTTGGGTATGAATTCATTCAATGGAGTAGTGCCTGATTTGTCGAGTTTGCACAAGTTGGAGTTCTTGAATTTAAACTCCAGTGGAATTTCAGGAGTGTTTCCATGGAAATCATTGGGAAATCTAACTAGTCTTCAGTTCCTGAGTCTTGGGGATAACCTGTTGAAGGAAGATCCTTTCCCTTTGGAGGTGTTAAAACTTGAAAAATTGTATTGGCTTTACCTCACAAATTGCAGCATCACTGGGAATATTCCATTGGGGATTGGGAATCTTACTCAGCTTCAGAATCTTGAGCTTTCTGACAACCATTTGTATGGTGAGATTCCTGCTGATATAGTAAAGCTTCGCAAGCTGTGGCAACTTGAGTTATATGATAACTATCTGAGTGGGAAAATCCCAGTTGGATTTGGAAACCTGACTAGTCTAGTTAACTTTGACGCTTCTTATAATCAACTTGAAGGTGATCTTTTTGAGGTAAGGTCCTTAAAAAACCTTGAATCCCTTCAACTTTTTGGGAACAAGTTGTCTGGAGAAATTCCAAAGGAGCTTGAAGATCTCAAGAATCTCACAGAGCTTTCTCTTTATGCTAACAACCTCACTGGTCCTCTTCCTCAAAAGCTTGGCTCTTGGCAAGGCATGCAATACGTTGATGTTTCAGACAATTTTCTTTCTGGCCCAATACCACCTTTCCTGTGCAAGAACAATCAAATCAATGAACTGGCACTCTTGAACAACAGCTTCAATGGAACAATACCAGAAACGTATGCAAAATGCACATCTTTGGTTCGTTTTCGTCTGAGCAGAAACTCACTTTCGGGTGTAGTTCCTTCAGGCATATGGGGCTTGCCAAATTTGGTTCTGTTTGATCTTGCAATGAACCAGTTTGAAGGTCCAGTGACATCTGATATAGCCAAAGCAAAATCTCTGGCTCAACTGTTGCTATCTAACAATAAATTCGCAGGTGAGTTACCGATGGAAATCTCTGAAGCTTCTTCATTGGTGACAATTCAGCTAAGTTCAAATCAAATTTCTGGTAACATCCCAGAAAACATTGGAAAGTTGAAGAAACTAACCACTCTTACTTTAGATGGAAACAATCTTTCTGGTGTCGTACCGGATTCCATTGGTTCTTGTATTTCTCTTAATGAGATAAACCTTGCTGGCAACTCTCTTTCTGGGGCTATACCAGGTAGCATCGGTTCTCTTCCAACTCTCAATTCATTGAACTTGTCCTCAAACAGGCTTTCTGGTGAAATTCCATCCAGTTTATCGTCTCTGAGACTTAGCCTTCTTGACTTATCAAACAATCAGTTGTTTGGTTCCATACCAGAACCTCTTTCTATTTCAGCCTTCAAAGACGGATTCATGGGAAATCCTGGCTTATGCAGCCAGACTTTGAAAGGTATCAGACCATGTTCAATGCAATCCAGAAGCTCCAGGAGACTCAGAAACCTTTTAGTCTGTTTCCTTGCTGCTGTAATGGTTCTGCTTGGAGCGTTTTTCCTCTTCACAAAACTAAGGCAGAATAAGTCTGAGAAGCCGCTGAAGACTACTTCCTGGGATGTCAAGCAGTACCATGTGTTAAACTTCAATGAGAGTGAAATCGTTAACGGGATCAAGGCTGAGAATTTGATTGGCAAGGGAGGATCCGGCAATGTTTATCGTGTTGTGCTTAAAGGTGGGGCAGAATTTGCAGTGAAACACATATGGACTTCAAATCTAAGCGACAGGGGAAGTTGCAGGAGCACCTCAACTATGCTTAGAAGGAGTTCAAGGTCACCAGAATTTGATGCAGAAGTGGCCACTCTTAGCTCTATAAGGCATGTAAATGTTGTGAAGCTCTATTGTAGCATCACAAGTGAAGACAGCAGTTTGCTTGTCTATGAATTTTTACCAAATGGGTGCTTGTGGGACAGGTTGCACACCTGTAAAGAGAAGTCTAAGATGGGGTGGGAGGTTAGGTATGACATTGCATTGGGTGCTGCTAGAGGATTGGAGTACCTGCACCATGGGTGTGATAGACCAGTTATACATAGGGATGTCAAATCCAGTAACATATTGCTGGATGAAGAATGGAAGCCAAGGATTGCAGATTTTGGCCTTGCCAAGATTCTGAGTGGAGGAGCAGGCAATTGGACCAATGTCATTGCTGGAACACTTGGTTACTTACCTCCTGGTAAGCTTTAAATCACTTTTTTTGGTATTAAGCAAAACAAAATGTCATTTTAACTTCTATCTATTGTTTTGCAGAGTATGCCTACACTTGTAAGGTGACAGAGAAGTGTGATGTTTACAGCTTTGGTGTTGTCCTGATGGAGTTGGTAACTGGGAAGAGGCCAATGGAGCCAGAGTTTGGAAACAATCATGACATTGTGCATTGGGTATGCAGCACTAACAGGAGCAAAGAAGAGGCTCTTGAATTGGTGGATCCTACTATTGCAGAACATTTCAAAGAGGATGCCATGAAGGTGTTGAGAATTGCATTATTGTGCACTGCCAAAATTCCAGCTTCAAGACCATCAATGAGAACGTTAGTTCATATGCTGGAAGAGGCAGATCCATGTACCCCAAACAAAATGATTGTGACCGTTGATGCTTAAATAAGGTGTTCCAGAGAATGGACATTTTTTCTCTCAACTGCAGACATTTGAGTTTTTATCATTTCTAAGCAGCACAAAAATTGAGCTGAGAAAGGGTGATAAACACCGTATGCCTTGGTCTTGGGATCAATTAGGTGGAATTTTGGCAAGGCCGTGACCTCTGTTATAAATTGAAAAATGTCTTGCAGTTAGAAAGGGATTATCTCATTTTTTTTTGTTAAAAATAACAATTCTGTGTATGAATATGAAACATCTGTGAGTGACAAACCAAAGGAGGATTAAGTTTTATGTTGTAGGTTTGTAGCATATGTGTAGTAGTAATGGAATTATCTTTTCAATAGAATTGTATTTTCTCCTGGGATTAGCTTGTAGCTTTGTAACATGTTATGTTAGCTAAACAACGATAAACACTGCTACTGCTATTCGAATTATTGTATGTAATGGGCTTAAGTATGGAATCTAAACCTCCATTTGACAAAAGGATCTTTCCTATTTTATTATCTCATTTATGACACATAATTTCTTATTGTAAACTTTGCAAATGTCTACGTATGCTTTCAAAATTTGAGCTAATGTCTATTTATGGTGGCAAATCATTTTTAAAATTTTACTATCCTTTTCAGTCTAAGGTATTTATATTTGTATATATTTACTTGAATGAACTAATTACAGTTTTTTAGACTCGTATGCTTATTAATATTTTATTTGAAAATTAGGAGAACTATATATTTTCAAAATACGAAAAATAATTTTTATTTTTATGATCTAAAAAGTTATTTAATACGCTAGATTTTATGTTTTATGCAAAGGTAATTCGCTCCAATAACAAAGTTTTACCATGTACGTGATATATGAAATCTGCTCTAGATCTATATTTGAGTGGAATGATTTGCTCTAATATTCTTGACATACTTCATGTATTTAATCCAACTTCACACTTAATAATAAACATAAATAACTAAATAAATTCGTAATTGTAATTGCCTTGTTTGTATCGAGGTGATTTTAGATGTAACAAACGGATTATAACAAACAAAAGACACGACAAGATGACCAATTACGAGGTGACACAATGTAGTGAGTGACCTTTTCGTTGGCAAGTGCTAATTGGATAAAATAATCACTGTCACAAGTTCATAATAAACCCAAAAGAATGAAGTTGGGTTCTATTCCAAACACCCTCCTCGCCTCCTTCTTACCTTCCCTAACTTTCAAATTTCCCATTTCACTTCCATTCTCTCACCCAGGAATCCCTTCTTCAGGTACCCTCTCTCTCTCTCTCTCTGCCTCCACTTTCCAGATTTGTTTAGATAGTTTATTAATTATGTGATACAATGATAGGGTTATGTGGGTCACTTGTCTCGTCCAATGTTTGTGTTTCATTACTGTTGAATCTATTTCTGCATTGTTATATTGAATAAATTTATATCTTCACAAGGGTCTTCTAAAATTTGCGGTTTTGGTGTGATGCGCAGGCAGAAAGGCCTTAGTTATTCGCATGCAAAGCATTGATCATAGAATTGAACCAATATCTAGTAATTTGATGGCTTCAGAAAAGGAATCCGAAAAACTTGTCAGAAATCTCTACCCGCAAATAGAACCCTACAGTACAGGATTTTTGAAGGTTTCAGATCTTCACACAATATACTGGGAGCAATCAGGAAACCCCAGTGGCCATGTGAGTAGCAATTGACTCGCCTCCAACAATGGATTGAATATGTATTTTTTTATATTTTCTATACATGCAGTAGGCTTATATGTTTATATTTGGATCAAGATTGGAATGGGAGGCAATGGACCGTTTTTTAGTGGTTCTAAGTATAAATGCAGCTGTGTGAACTGTAATGCTAAAACCTATCTTTACACATGCATATGTGCTTGGATGAATCTAAGCATTTACATACTTTACATCCTTTGGGAAAGCTAAATTATGCGCATTAACACTCTGGTTGTTTTATATTTATTTAATTTGAGGGCAAAGTGTAAATAACGGTAAAAAGAAAATTTGATTCATCATTTTCTAAGCATTTTGTGACAGCCGGTTGTCTTCATTCATGGAGGCCCTGGAGGAGGAACTTCCCCAAGCAACCGAAGATTTTTTGATCCGGACTTTTATCGAATCGTTCTATTTGATCAGGTTAGTTTCTGAGTGCAGTAATGGTCTCCCGTGCTTGTGTGCTATAGCACAAATTCACAATTATTATCTTTATCAGCGAGGTGCAGGGAAAAGCACACCACATGCGTGCTTAGAGCAAAACACCACATGGGATCTCATTGATGACATTGAAAAGCTAAGAGAACATTTGGAAATTACAGAATGGCAGGTTATTTTACACCATCGGTTGTGTTCAGTATACATTTTGTGATTCAATATTCTTATGTAATTAGATATCATTTTCTGACCTGTATGATTTGCAGGTATTTGGTGGATCGTGGGGAAGCACGCTTGCCCTTGCATACAGTCAATCTCACCCAGACAAGGTGTTTAACTCTGTTCTTGGTTATGATTGGTTTCTTTCTTACTATGTCATAATGATGTCTCCTTTTACTATTATTATTGTTATATTTCTATTATTACTATTATTTTTCCAGTACTGCTCAAGATTGTGTACTCCATATAATTAAGGAGTTTGTTTCCGTGCTATGTTGTTCACTTTTTAAAATACCTTATTATCATTTTGTTACAAGGTTACTGGCATGATCCTCAGGGGAATTTTCCTCCTAAGGAAGAAAGAAATTGATTGGTTTTATGAGGGTGGCGCTGCTGCAATATATCCTGATGGTATGGAGCTGTCTTTTCATCTAATTTTCTGGTGCATTAAGTTTGAATATTTGCCATGCATAATAAGGTTTCCTTTTAAAGATTTGAAGAGGTTTGACTTATTTGATGTATGAAATTATGTGGCAGCTTTGTATTTTTCTATATTCTTTTAATAATTTAATGTTTTCCGTTGTAGCTTTGCATAATCTCATATTTGACTTGATTGTGATTTCTGGCTTTCTGTTCATCAGAATCTTGACCTTTAAGTTTTAAGTGGTTGATATTGGTGCATTTTGTCTCATGTCAGCTTGGGAGCCCTTTAGAGATCTTATTCCTGAAAGTGAGAGAGGATGTTTCGTTGATGCCTATAATAAGAGATTAAACTCCAATGATATCGAAACTCAGGTTAGTGTCTCAGTGGTTTTCTTATCTCAGCATGCCTTTCTGCATCTTGTCCTCCCATAATCATAACAAGACTTCTTTAAATACTAGTTTGGTTTCAGAGCTGCTGCATCCTCTTTTTGGCCTTAACTCTTCTTAGAACTAGTTTAGAAATCTATGTTTTACAATACTATGTTTCCAACATATCCTCGAATATGAAATGAGGAATAATGAGCTTATCCATGAGTATGTTACCTGACTGGATTGTCTAGAGTGGCTTTTTTGCATATATTGAAACATTCAATGCCACCGCACACGGGGTTTTCTATTTGACTGAGGAGGTTTGGGGCACAGTTTCTTTGTTAAATGTATAAAGGACAGCCCTAAAATTTTCTTTTTCTCTTCCCTTGTCCAATTGCTGCCAAAAGATATCAACCCCTTTCTAGAACAGTACTTGTTTGAATGTGATTTATGAATGAATTCAAGATTTTTTCTTGTTTACTTATCTATGTCTTTGTTCTTAGTATGCAGCTGCTAGAGCATGGACTAAATGGGAAATGATGACTGCTCATCTTCTCCCAAATGAAGATAATATCAAAAAAGGGGATGATGATTACTTTTCATTGGTAAGTTCATCAAGTTAAGAATAATCTGCTTGTTGTCTGAAAAGTGTTTGCTATTCACTTTCCAAATCCCATCCCACTGTGCCGTGTAACGTCCATAATTTGTAATGTTTACTTCCCCTAAATCTATCAATCTCTCTGTTTTGAATGGTTGAAAATAATATGCCATTGTTTGTGTAAAATTTGCAATTCAAATGTATTTCTTAAAAAAAATACTAATATGCCATTGTTTGAAGCGCACAACTTTACAAATCTCTGTTCCATATAAATGTTTCTATTGGTGTTTTGGGCTTGAATTCCGTTATTAGTTTGTGGAAAACATTTTTCTCTTGTAGAGAAATGGTTAATAATTTTTGCAGTCTTAAAGGAGGAAAATAAGTGGGCAGAGTGACAAACTGGTGTTTTTCCCTAGCACTGCCCTTTCTTCTTTAGACACTTTAAACTTGTTTTCTATCTTGTCAAAATTTGTAATGTCAGACAATCCCTAGTCAATTAGAGTTGCTTTTTGGATATACATACAAGAAAAAGAATAAACAAAGGAGTCTAAAACCTTTTTCTCTTTAGTTTAGGATTTATTTACATTTGTGTTTTATAGTTGTTTGTGGTTGAGATTCTTTAACATGTGCTGATGAGTGATAACAAATATATTTTTCTATCAGGCATTTGCAAGGATTGAAAACCACTATTTTGTGAACAAGGGATTCTTCCCCACTGATTCATACCTGTTGGACAGAATTGATAAAATTAGGCATATCAACACCACAATCGTGCAGGTAAAATAACCTTAATGCTGTAGCCTCTATAATGTAGATTCTTGATGTGTTTCTTTCTTAACTTTGTAGGGAAGATATGATATGTGCTGTCCTATGATGTCAGCCTGGGATCTTCATAAAGCTTGGCCAGAGGCAGATTTTAGGGTGAGACTAAAATGTTGCTTTTGATCATTTGCTCTTTTTGTTTGCTTTTTCTGCATGCTATGCTAATTATGAAAGAAGTTTCAGAGATCTTAAAGTGATATTTTCTTAGATTTGGTTTCTTATCAAGAAACTCACACAGGCAGTTAGGAACTAAGAGGTTTTTCCACATAATCATATGCATAGCATGGTCAAGTTAATGTATCATACGATGAAACAGGTGGTTCCAGATGCAGGGCATTCAGCCAATGAACCAGGCATAACTGCTGAGCTTGTGGCTGCAAATGAGAAATTAAAGAACATAATCAAGAACAAAGGGGAATGAAGAGAGTAGAGAAAGCAAATAAGGAGACTGGCTAATCAAATGCTGCAAAATCTACGAGTTTGATGTCTACAAGCAAAACATTTCAAGTGGCCATGTATTCAAAATCACTAGCATACCGTGTAAAATCGGGTTGTCTTTGTTTGTCATTGTCATAACAAAAATTCCCAGATCAACCCAATTTCTTGTTTGTGTTAAATTATCATGGTTACGTAGGCATAACATGGGATTATTTTCTTCAGGTTGTTCACTATTTTTTTTTTAAAATCTATTAACTTTACTTGATTATCCAATAAAAGGGTGACAAGTACTCTATGCATTTCTATTTATTTATACGATTCTTTATAGAAAACTGTTGTCTATTTTTTCAAAGTCAATAATTCATCCATTATTTATTTTAAGTTCATTGATATGTTTTATAAAGATTTTAAATGATTGATAAAGTTCTTTTCTCGCAATCTGATTTGAGAATAGAAATGTATTCATTAATATCAAAGTCTTATTTCACTTTTATAGTGTGTTTAATATAATAACGGTAGCTTCGGAATAATTACAAAATATTAATAAATTTATTGTTTGCAATTAATTTAACTAATTGTTTAAATGGTTCAATCAGTTGAGAGGATTTTATAAAGAAAAGCAAGTGGCACAAAAAAGAATTAATGTTATTCACAAATCAAAACTTAAACAAATAGTTCAAATGAACCCTGTCCAAACTTACAATTATCATATTTTAATGCTGTGGTAACAAAAAAAAGTTTTCTCCACGTGAATTTACAGATCTACTGGGAAGTTACATTACTAGAATACACTTTTTTTCATCAACTAAAAATTCAATGATGATATAGTTACTTTACTAGAATACACTTTTTTCATCAAGTAAAAATTCAATGATGATATTGAACAACGCCACTCCGTCTCCAATAAATAATTTCTCAAGTGCGTTTCCTGTTGCAATCCTTTGGCACATGTAAACGGTGAAACTTTGGTTCGATAGGAACGGTTAATGCCTTCCGTGGCTTTGCTGCCTTTGGCTTCACAATATCTGATGGCTTTTCCATAATAAGACTAAGTTTTGTTGCAATGATAGCCTTTTCTTTCTTCCTTGGTAAAGCACTGCAGTAGACATTTCCATTGGAATCAAAGTTGCTTACTACAAACACAACATGTTTCAGAATCTGACTATTACTTACCTCAGAGGTCTCAGAACTTTAAGCTGCGTCATTTCAGATTTTATTTTGAATTTATCACTCACATCATTGGGTTTCTGAAGTTTAGGACGTGGATAATTCTTACAAGGTGTTGTAGCAGATAATTTACGTTGCACTTTGCAGCTGGAGTTGTCAATTTGAATGCCACCCTGCGTAACATTTTGGGAAGTCTTCAGTCACTATCTAAAATACTGCTAAAATATTTATAGGTGAAGATGTTCTTCGGTGCATGAACTTACATATTGGTTTTCCTGTGTTTTTGGGCGTGATTTCTCGTCACAACTGCTGTAATGATCAGTGTCTGGTTCATTTTTTGTGTAAACAGTTTCACTTTTCTGAAAGAAAATAAAGAGAAAGGTCAATTTTTATATATTCAACAATAACGAAAGTTTCACAATGGAACTGAACTCACTAGGTTCCGATGTTTCTTCATTGCTGTCCCACCACCTTTAACTGCGGTTTCTTTTAATGGTGAGAGAAATTTTCTATCCAAGTTTGCTTCTTTAAGAATTCTCCTTTCCTGCAGCATAAAAAATAACATGAATCACACCTTATTAAAATAAATTGTTTTTTAGCAAATAAATAAACTTAAATACAATCACCTTCGCTTACTTACATCAGTTCTCAGCTTAAAAGGCTTGGGATTTGTGGGTTTTAATTTTCTATACTTCACAATCGGATAAGTAGTTGTGGTCGTTGAAGATTTCTGTTTTAAGGTCAAAATCATAAACGTTATAATCATTCAATAAAGTGGACTGGAAGTAGTCATTAATCTATAACTAAGACCAGACCTTTTGTGTTTTTCTCGATTCATCCTCATGCTTGCTTCCAAGAATAGCCTTCTTTTGGAACACGTCGGTACTCATCTCTCTGCAGCGGCCAAGAATTCATTGATTTCACCAAATTTAAGAAAACAATGAAAGTCAAATGTTATTAAGAGAAATCAAATCCTTACATATTTTCATGAACTATTGAAGCATTTTCCTTGTCATCATTTTCAATGAGCTGCCTCCCATTTTCTTTGTCATTAGAATAAGCTAATGATTTTTCTTCGGCCTTTCTCTTGGTGGATTCAGAAACTTTTCCCTTTGCAGAAACCGAGTTCCTCATCTCTTCATTTATCTTTTCTTTATTGTTGGAATTTGACAGTGAGGTAGTGTAACATTTGGAAGCTTCTGACAAAACTTGAACTATAACTAAGTTCTCCCCTCTTGTTGGTTCTTGGGAAATTTCATCTCCAAGGGATATTTCAGCACCACTGGCTGAAGTTCCTGATTCATGACTAGATTTTTCATCTATCTCCATATCACTAAAGTCATTTTGATGAGGCTTAGCAACCTGTCCTTTCTGAGTGTCTTTCTTCACTTTCTTCTCCTTCAAACTTGACATTGAGTTAGTTTCTGGTTCCTTAAGATTATTAGAACTCAAGGAATCAAACACACGGCTCTTGATTACTCTTCCCCTCAATTGCTTTTTTGAGGCAGTCACTGGCAATGAGTTGCTTCCTCCTTCTTCATTCTTCTTGACTCCATTGAGTTCAAGCTTTTTCATTGCTGAACACAGTGCTCTCATTGGTGTTTTAAATTCCATAGAATTCTTGATCTTTATGACCTTCTTAGGCGAGGGAAAAACAAGAGCCTTAGACACCACTCTGCTCTTAGGCACACCAACAGTCAACACTTTCTTACTCTGAACACTTCTAAACGGTTCTACATTGGAAACCTTCTTTTGATTATTCCTTGGAGTGGTCAAGGTCTTGGCCACCGGAGGTGATGGCCTCACCTTAGCATTGGGGGTTGCTGCAACCTTAGAAAGAGGTTTAACTTGGACGTTCTTGTCGGTCATCTTGAGTGGTGATGACGAAATAAAGTTCATCCTTGACACCCTTGACTTTGCAGGAGCTGAATGGGGGCACTTCAAATTTGCGCTGAAAAAAATAACCAAACATCATAATGATTAAACGTTCTTGAAGATATTAAAGAAGGAAATTAAAGAATGTTTTCCAGTTACAAGTTTCATATTGATCATGGTGAGTGTATAAACTAGTTTACTGGTTTAAGAATGCGGTACCTTGCTTCTCTTTTTTTCAAAGCTTTTCTGAGGCGTACATTGGGACTTCTTGTAGCCATAACCTGAAAATCCAAGATTTATTCACCCAATCACCATCATATTTATGTCTATAAATAGAGTGAACGAAACAAAAATGAATAAGAAAAGACCAACTAACCCTAAGAACAAATTTCTTGTAGAGAGTTTCAGAATCCAACTCTTGCTCATGCTTTCGGTCACATCCTTTTAGAAAAAGTCATATCATTGCTAATCAAATAGATGAAAAAGATTTGGAATAAGATCAAAGAAATGAGAAGTTAAACTACCAACACGTGAGCAGAACCAGTGGCTGTCATCGCCGGGACGGCAAGAATCAGGTGCCGTGAAATCCACAAACTTGGGAGCTTCAAAGTTCTCGAAAAAGTCATCATTCATTTCTATATCGTCTTCTGGTATGCAGTACTGAGTTGCCATAACCTTTCTTTAGTTCTCTTCTTCTGTTCTTTCTTTGATGCGTGTGGTCTTCGGAGCGTCTGTTCTTTCTTTGATGCGTGTGAGATTGTAGTAAGTTGGTTTTATATATTTAAAATAAAAATGGTTAACTAGCCGTTATGATTTCAACAGCTGGTTAGAGAAACGGTATGAAAGGGGTCCTTCGTCATTACACATGTTTCTTTCAGCTTTAATAAATTTTTTTAAAAATTGTCAATGAAAGAATAAATAATTAAGATCTTACAATAAGAATTAAAAAAATGTGAACATTATTTTCGTTTATATTAAAATAATTTAATTTGTAATATGATTTTAAGTATTATTTACAAAAAAATAATAAATACTTGAAAATTAAATAAATTAATGTAAAATGTTATTATTCGTACTCCCACATTAAAAAAACAGACAAATAAAGAACTATGAAATAAGAAAACTTGTTGAGAAAGAAAGAGACACAAGAAACCCATTTAGGTGAAAAATAAAATTGAAATGTGGATACTAAATATTAAAAGGATTCCAATATCTTATGTTTTCAGTTTTCTGCCATGCAAAATTAGTATCCTTGTATTTGCCAAGTTTAATTGTGCAGAAATTTCAACAATAAAATGTCTTTTATGTTTATTTTTTATTTCATATTTTGATTTCTAGAAATTTAAATTCAAAGTTAATTTTAATATAATTTTTTTTGTAAAAGTAATTGTTTACATAACTTGTGGTTGATAAATCTCGAAGACATAAATTTTAATGGTAAAGTATAGACATTCCATTATACTAAGTATTCTTAATCGAATAAAATTAAGTTTTAATTAATTTTTATATTTGGGGAAACTGTAAAGACCGAAAAAGAAAGTAGAATTGGAAATGAATACCTGTGGCCAGGTGATATGACCAAGTTTTTATTAATAAAATGAAATTTTATTAAATACTATGTTCAAAGATTCAACCCATTTTTTGAACGACAGTTTCATCAATTTCAGTTTCTTCTTCTTCTGCACCTTTTCTCTTATGTTTCTCAACACTGAATCAGTAAATTTTTGATTAGGTGGTATCCAAACACTCACAGCGTAGTGAGTTTCCATTTTAACCAATTGATTTCTCGTCCTGTCACCAGTAAGTCATCTTCCCCTCTTTCGTGCATCTTAGAGCGGTAATGCATGCAATAAATTTGGATTGCATGTGCATTCTACTTTTTCTCTTTAAATTCCAACTCCTTTTAGGTTCCTAATTTTGTCTCATACCATAAATTGACAATCTATAGGTGTTCCTAGTATTTCCTTTAAGGGCAAGAGAGCGGGCAAGGTTCAATTTTACTGTGCTGTCAAGTAGAGGTAAGGGGAGCTAGTTCTGTCTTTATTTAAATTTGTTGTGTGATGTTGGGGTATGATAAATTTCGAAATGAATTGTTGTGCTTGGTCTAGGTTTCAGTATTTGAAATGTGCATATGTTTGGGTGTTAATTTATGAACCTGTAATGTTGCGGCTGTAAGCTATTTTGGATTAATTGATTTCTGTAATGGGTTATGTTGGAAGTGCTTGTTGTGAGATTTCTGTTATAAATCTGATTTAGAAAAAGGGTCAAGCGTTAGGCACTATTTTGTATCATTTCAAGAGGAACTATGACATAGTGATTTTGAGCTAGTGTAGTTAAAAGGGCCTTTGGAGTGTTGGGGCAACTTAGCCAAGTCAAATGTGACTTGTTGGGATCATAAAATTTGTCTAAAACATAACAAAAATGATAGAAGTGGAATTGGGTCCTTAGGTTGATGAATCAAGTGGAAGGTAAGGTAAGTATGCATTGTTTGGGCTGTTTTAAAGGAACCAAGGAGGTGAATTGGAGAAATTGAGGTCTAAGGTGTCAATGGGTTATTAAGGTAATGCTAGTAAGTCTATTTTGACTTATTAAGATCATAAAATTGGTTAAAAATAGGTTCAAAGTGGTAGTTTAAGATTTGAGGATCTAAGTTGAGGTATTAGAGGTTTTAGAGTAGAAACCTATGCTTGATCACTCAAGGTTGATGTTAGAAATGTTTAGAACCATCTAGGCAAGTTTGATTAAGCTTACATTTTGATCTAGGATCATTAGAAGTTGGGAAAGAGGTCTAGAACAAGTTCTGGGGTATTGGGTTGCCAAAATTTGCAGAATTTAGTTTCCCCTGTAGACAAATTCGCTTAGCGCACAAGGGGAGGTGCGCTGAGCGAATTATGTGTGGCAGATTGAGTATTTTTGATGTTTTTGACGTTTTGGGAGTTTCGGACGTCCGTTTTGGACGTTCTTTGGTTCGTTATGGGGGGTTTTGACCCTTTCGGAACTGTTGGTGATAGTTTCAAAGTTGTTTTCCTTGTATAAGTATGAGTTTAAGGGGTATTGGGTTATTTAGTGGTTCTTCTTGGACTGTTATTGTTTGTTAATGTATATTAAATGGTTTCATTGCGATTTTTGATGACTTGTTGGGTTGTTTGTGGTCTTTTGAAGTATAATTAATATTATACATATGTTTTTGTATGCAATGTAAAAGTGAAAGGTTATATGTATATGGTTTCATATGGATCCAATGTGATAATATTATGAGATTTGCTTGTTCATGTCTTGAGTTAGGTCTTAAAGTAAAAGTATGGTTATTTGACGTAATTCCATGATCCTCAAGGGAGGTTACATGGTGATGTCCTGTAGTTTGTTGTGATTGACCGTATGAATGGCCGGAGTGTCTTTATGGGGTTTATCCTGAAATTCTAATGATCATTCACGCTCAAGTTGAGAGTGATGAGTCATGTGGTGAGAATAGCAGGAGGTCCTAGTCTTGAGTGCTTCCAGTATGGCTCAAGATGAGTGATAATGGACTTACACTTGTGCGTGTGGTAGGGTGAAACTCATAGCAATGGCTTTGCAAAGCAGTATAGGCCACCACAAGTGCACAAACCCCTGAAACTTGACATTTCATACTAGTCCGGATGGTCAAATCACATGGTCGGTCATTGGTATCAACAAAATGCATTTGGTCATAGTCTGTATTGTGTTATGGTCCTTGTATGCTTGACATACTTGATTGATAACATGCTTTTTATACCTAGCTCACCCTTGCTTGTTTGTGTTGTATGTATGTATTTCTCTTGCGATGATCATCCACTTGGATGTGAGCAAATGTTAAAGAGATTCTCCTGGAGCAAGAGCTTGAGGACGATGGTGCTACAACTTAGTCTTCTTAGGAATTCCTTTCTTTGTTGAACCTATGTATCTTGAAATACTCCTTTGTAAGTAAAGTTTTAAATTTATGGTCAATTTTAGATGACTGTAAACTTATAACTTTATCTTCCTCCTTAAACTGTTTTATAATATTATAATGTTTAATCATTCAAAAAAATTATTATCATATAATTTTTAAAATGTTTCAAAAACTGTTATTTTCTCAAATAAAATGAATATATATTTTTATTTCCTTACACATGATTTAAAAAATATACATTTTTGTGTAATTTTAAATTAAATTTAAATTTAATTTTTTTGTATTCATTTTCTCAAATGTTAAGGGCTGAATCCTAATGTTATACTAAGTTATTTTAAACTTCTAACTTGCCCTTGATTATTATATATTTTTTCCTATAATTTATAGTGAGTTTATCACATATTTAGAAATTAATAGCATGTAACTATATACCTAAAAATATGATAATAATTAACGTTATTTTTATTTTAAAGGTTATAAAGTATAATTTTTTTTTGTCTTAAAATAAATGGGTAAGGAAAAAAGAGAGAGTATTAGTTATACTGAATTTTATACCATGTAGTAAAATTGTATATAACTAGTTTGAAGGCACTCCCAAAAATGTATTTAATATTACTTTTATTTTTATCTGTTTAGTTTAAAGAATAACAGAATAACATTGTTTTAAAGATTATAAATGCTATATTCATATATATTATGTTTTTTTTTTAATTTTTAATATGATTTTATTATTTCTATAATTTATAAAAGAAATATAGAAAATAAAAGAAATAAATTCAAAATGTGATGATAGGTAATCGTAACTTATTTTTCTAAAAAAATATATTAAAGGAGACAAATAAAGGAACATGGAATAAAAAAAGAAAGTGTTAGGTAAACCAAATTTAATTGCAAAAATAAAATGGAAAGGTTTTTGTGTCTACGCAAAAGCAATGTAATGCCAATAAACATTAAAGGTCTCTGTCTTCTCTCTACTTCCCTACATTGAATGCAATGTCCATGTAAAATTAATGGCTACGCATTTGACACGATAATTTTTTATTTAATTGTATGAAAATTTATTTAAAAGAAAAAACTAAATCTTTTTTCAAATAATTTATTTTCACATTTCAGAATCATATTTTGGAAATAAATTATAAATAACAAACCTCTAATTGGTATATATTAAGTGACATAATAATAAATAATAAATGATAAATATATTATACATCAAAGAAAAATAGGTTTAAAAGATTATTTTAATCAACTAATTTAATATAACTTGAGAAAATATGCCAAACAATACAATTTATTATTAATAAGAATTCAACATATTATTAGTGTAAAAAATAATTCAATTTTCTTAAATGGATATTTATGATTAGTATTTTACATTTGTTAAATTTATATAAACAAATTTATAAACATAAATTTAAATTAATAATAGATAAAAGGTTAAAGGTATATAAATTATTATTTTTATATTAACTTGTAGTATTTGGTTAGTTTTTAAATTATTTAAACTTAAAACTTATCAGTTTTATTCTGACGCAAACTTATTAGTATCTCATTCAATAGGTTTGACTAAGGAAACTTTTGTATACGATGGTTAGTTGTGAATAGATTAATGATCTATCTAATACCAACCACCATTTTCAAGGCTAACCGTCTCTCGATCATCATTCATTAATATATTAATATATATATATATATATATATATAAATTGTTTCTTTTATAATATTATATGTTAATAATATATAAATTAATTAAATTAATATATAAAAATAATAATAAAAATAAAAAAGTACCCGAATATTAACAGTAAAAATTATTAAATAGAAAAAAAAACTTGAGACAATTCTATAAAAAATATTTTAAAAAATGGTTATTTTTAAAAAATTATAAATTTAAAAAATTAAATTAATAATTATATTTAAAAAAAATCAGTTACCAATTATGTTATAAAGTGTAAAATAAGAATAAAAATTGTGTATAAGATATATATTTATATATAGTATTATACAGATTAAAGTGAATTTAAAAAAAATTAAGTGAAAATTAAATATTTTTTGATAGTTAGAATTATTTTTAAAATTTAAAATGGTTAAACTAATTTAATGAAAATAAAATTATGAAAATGAGTATTCTTATAGGATATATTTATATAAATTATAATTTTTTTTATGAAAAATGTTTTTGAGTAACTATAATTTATAGTTTTCATGATAGTTTTAAACATTTATAATTGTTTATTGAATTACCAATTGGTTGGATTAGTGTAAATCATTATATTTTTATTCTTTTTGTTTTCTTATGTTATTATTATTATACAAACAATATTTGTCCATATAATGTATTTAAAAAATATGTTATCAAATATTTTCTATTAATAATATATTCAAAAGCTATCCTTGATATAAGATACTATCCTTTGTAAACAAAGAACAACACATCTGAAGAATTGTTCAATGTTAATTTTAACTTAATTAGAATTACAAAAAGATCCTTTTATAATCATGTTTATTAGTAATTTAACTCTTTTATGATTGTTATAATCAACCTTTTATCCTATGAAGTTCTTTAGATTAATATATTTCCACGCACAAAATTAAACTCAAAAAATATCAAATTATAATTAATACAACATTTGATTGCCTAATATATGTTAATAAAATATTTGACATCGAACTTGTAAGGTGAGGTCATTTGATTGCCTAATATATGTTAATAAAATATTTGACATCAGACTTGTAAATTGAGGTTTGCACCTCACTTATATATATGTTATAAATTGATCTTACCTCTCTAGTCGATGTGGAACTTCCAACACACCCTTTTCATGCCGAAGTATAGACATCTCGTGCAGAATAATTCTGATGTATTATTTCAAAGAGTAGAGTAGGTACACAAATCTGCACAAATTATAATAATATCTAAATTATAACTAAAACAATATTTGATTGCCTAATTTCTGTTAATAAAATATTTGACATACGACTTGTAAGGTAAGGTTTGCACCTCTCTAGTCAATGTGAGACTTCCAATACACCCCCTTCACATCGAAATATAGACATATCGTGCATGATGGTAAAATTTGGGTGGTTCAATAAGAGTCTGATAACGAGTGGAATTAAAATGTCCAAAAAACAAAAATATTGATAAGATAGACTCTGCTATCATGATTTTGATAACATATTAGAAATAGAATTTAAAGAATAGTTCTGATGTATTATTTCAAAAAAGTGTATTTTTCTCTATATATACAAATATATATAAAGATCTTATAATTTTTCGGAACGACACAATATTTGACATATCTTTAATTTCTCAATTAAATAGAAATGAAATAATCTTGCAAAATAAAAAAAAAATGAAAGAAAAGGAAGAGTTTCATACAAAAAAACACAGTTTTGTTGAAATAAATTCATTGGGTCACATTCTTTCTATGTAAAAAAATGATAGATAAAATAGGATGAAGAGAGGATGTAGTGGTTGTCCCTATGACAACTATTTTATTTTGCATTTAAGTGGCACAGACAACGTGTCAAACCTCAGTATAAAATCCACATTTCAACTCTTTCTATCATCATTATCCTTTTTATTTGTTTTTTGCTTGCTTTTCAGGCCTAGTTCCACTGATCTAATGGGGATGGATTTTGAATTTATTTTGGGCGGAATTACAGTTTCTACTATGGTTCTTCTGTTTGTTCTATTCAATTCTGCATCAAAGAAGGAGGCCACAGGTTTAGTACATGCAGAAAATAATGGTAGCAGTATGATAACAACAACAGCAGAAAATGGAAACCAACATCAAGAAATTTCACCAACCTCCGACATCATCATTGTCGGTGCTGGGGTTGCTGGTTCAGCCCTTGCTTACACACTTGGCAAGGTAGAACAAAGTGGAAACCTTTTCTTTTCATTTGTGTAATATCTTCTGCAAATATGTTTTTCATACATAGATACATACATAATAACATGGTTGAAAGCCAGAAAGGTTCAAGAGAGTCGGAAGAAAGAAAGAGGAATATTCTACAAGTTTAGTTTATAGTATACAGACTTCATAAATATTTCTTCTAAAGATTAATGTCTCACACTTCTATTTTTCTTGAATGTTTTTCCTACAACCAGACAAAAGAAAACATAAAAAGTTAAAAGAATTGAAAGTCCAATGTTTTGTATTCCTCTGAATGTTCTTAGAACCAGACCACAAAGTACATATGTAGTCAGATTCATATATTTATAGTTGTGCATGTTCTGGGTCCTTTTTTTGGGATGGCCTAAATTTTTTTTAATTATATAGCTAATGTTGTAAAAGGATGAACGATGTTATATATGGTTGTTGTTTCAGGAAGGAAGGCGAGTGCATGTTATTGAAAGGGACTTGAGTGAACCAGACAGGATTGTGGGAGAATTGCTACAACCTGGAGGTTATCTCAAGCTAATTGAGTTGGATCTCCAAGGTAAGCAAGCACCATGTTTGTACCAAAGTATAGATGGATGGAAAATTGTATGAGAATTGTTGTAATCAATCACTTTTGGGTGTAAAGAATTCCATTTTCCTCTGTTGGTCAAATTCAAGACTCTCATTAACTGATGAATGTTGTGAGTTGTTGCAGATTGTGTGGGTGAGATTGATGCTCAGCAAGTCTTTGGCTATGCTCTTTACAAGGATGGGAAAAATACCAAACTTTCTTATTCCTTGGAAAAGTTTGACTCTGATGTTTCTGGAAAAAGCTTTCACAATGGCCGTTTCATACAGAGAATGCGAGAAAAGGCTTCAACTCTTCCAAAGTAGTACAAAAGTTTACCATGTTTTGAAAAAAAATGTTTCTGAAATGGATTTTATTTTTATTGTGTCATTTCCTTCTTTTGCATGCTCTAATTGTTCCAAATTCTGTGCAGTGTAAAATTAGAACAAGGGACTGTCACATCTCTGCTAGAAGAAAATGGAATCATCAGAGGGGTAAACTACAAAACCAGAAATGGACAAGAGCTCACAGCTAAGGCTCCACTGACTATAGTATGTGATGGTTGTTTTTCCAACTTGAGACGTTCTCTTTGCAACCCAAAGGTAAACATACCAATTTTTTCTCTTTCTTTATCATATCAGCAATCCAAAGTGTTCATTAGTTTTATCAATGATCAATCTTCATTTGAAGAACTTGATTAAACACTTTTAATAAAGTTTTTGCTCTCAATACACATTGTATCTATCTTGTTATCTTTAAGATAACTGTATTAAAACACAAACATTGTATCTTAAAAGCAAAACATAGGTGTGCCTCACTAGTGATGGTTAAGAATAATTTAATAGTGTGTTTTCTAATTAACTTACCTTGTAGTGAAATGGGTTTATTTATTAATGCAGGTTGATGTACCATCTCATTTTGTTGGTCTGGTCCTAGAGAACTGCAATCTTCCATATGAAAACCACGGGCACGTTATCTTGGGTGATCCTTCTCCCATTTTGTTTTATCCCATAAGTAGCACTGAGATTCGGTGTCTGGTTGATGTGCCTGCTGGCAAAAAATTACCTTCCCTTGGTAATGGGGACATGGCTCGTTATTTGAAAACAGTTGTAGCTCCACAGGTACAAACAAATATCCTAGTCTTTGGCTTCACATAACATTATAAAACATATTCTTTAACTAACACAAAGTTGTGGTTTCAGGTTCCCCCAGAGTTGCATGCTTCTTTTATAGCAGCAGTTGACAAAGGAAACATAAGAAGCATGCCAAACAGAAGCATGCCTGCATCTCCGTATTCCACACCTGGTGCCCTTCTCATGGGAGATGCTTTCAACATGCGTCACCCTTTAACTGGAGGGGGAATGACTGTGGCTTTGTCTGACATTGTTTTGCTGAGGAACCTTCTTAGACCCCTGCATGATCTTCATGATGCTAATGCTCTTTGCAAATATCTTGAATCATTCTACACCCTACGCAAGGTTAATATAATTTACTCAAAGTATATACAGTTTCACATCATCAGCAAATTAGAAACTTCCTCATAAATGACCAAGCTTGTTTTCTTTCATGGTGAATAATAACCAACAGTTAAACTTTTTGTTGATGAAACACCAGTATTGGTTTGAGAAAATGTGATAGGTGTTTCATGATTGTGTTTGCAGCCAATGGCATCTACAATAAACACTTTAGCTGGGGCATTATACAAGGTGTTTTGTGCATCACCTGACCCAGCTAGTAAGGAACTGCGCCAGGCTTGTTTCGATTATTTAAGCCTTGGAGGTGTTTTCTCAGATGGACCAATATCTCTACTCTCAGGTCTAAATCCTCGTCCATTAAGCTTGGTTCTTCATTTCTTTGCTGTGGCTATATACGGTGTTGGTCGCTTACTCATACCATTTCCTTCTCCAAAACGCATGTGGATTGGAGCTAGAATTATTTCCGTGAGTACTTTTTGCATTTCTTAACAGTTAAACATGCACCATCTTTCACATATATAAACCGCATTCTTTGCTGCGACATTATCATGTTCCAAACGATGACCGATTCTTGCACAAGAGTTACTCAACTTATGATTTTGAATCAGTTTTGTTGTTGAGATTTTCAGGGTGCCTCTGCTATCATTTTTCCCATTATCAGGGCTGAAGGAATTAGACAAATGTTCTTCCCTGCGACTGTGCCAGCATATTACAGAACACCTCCTTCCAATTTGCATGATTAAATACAGATATTGGAAGAAAAGACATGCAAAAAGGATAAATAAGTGAGCCTAGAGGAGAATTCTGGTGTAGGCTCCATATATTAGGCCGCTGGTTTTGTCTGTTTGCAATATACATGTTTTTTATGAATACAATTATCAAATGTATCGTATCTACTTCAGGACAATACCAAATTTCCAAGGTCAACCTTCCGTTGAAAAGTGTTCAAAATGATTTATACTTTCATGTAAAAGACACCAATAATATATTTCGTATCAATAAAAATTTTAAATTTGATGTGATAAATGAGGCGTGACAGTGGCTTAGAAGTTTTTATTTTTTTATTTTTGGATTTTTGCAATTTAGAATATAAATTTTATATTGTGGAAGGTTTTTAATTTAAAATTTATTTTTTATTTATATTTTGAAATATATAAATAATACAGAAGTACGTATCGAAATTCTGGAAGTGTAGAAAGAAATGGTCTATGAATTTGGTCCAACTATTATGATTATTTATAAGTTAAACTCACCATTTTACATTATTTATAATTTAAAATTTTAAGACATTTATGAGTCATTAATTTATTTATTTTTTACTTTAAGTGAAATTTTGACTCACTTAAAATTTTCAATATAATATTATCTGAATATTAAATTATAAACATTCTATTAGACTAAGTATTATTAATTGAATAACCTTGAATTTTAATTAATTTTATGTTTTTATATTTTAGGAAAGTGCTATTTTTCAGAAGTGAAAAAATGACCAAAACATTTCGTAAGTTTATAGTAAATAGTAAATTTGGGAGTTTTACATTCTTATTTTCATTTTGTTACAAATAATTTAAAAAATAGACATTTTTTAAAATTTCTATCCTTAAATTAAATTTTAATAATTTTTAAAAATGTTAATGGTTTAGGTAGATATTTTGTGCGACCGAGATATTAATCTGGACGATGCGACTTTATCACTTTCTGATGCTTGCATTGGGTTCTCTGATTATCTTCTGTCCGTAAAAAGGCAAAAGACACTCTAACGCCCAAGTCAGACGTGTATTGAAGGGTTTTCACTATTTGAGTACATAAGAATATGAGTTGAATGTGATTGGAAAGTGATTCAAAGATACTTGACTTGTTACCTTGGTTCTTATCTATAATTTGTCTCATGGACCTTAAACTGATATAAACTCAAAAAAATATAAACAGATTTACCTGAAAATCTGATTAATTGCTAAATATCTTCAAATAAATATTTTTTATTATTATTTTATCTTCTACTTATCAATATGTTGTTTAATAAGATATTCTTCATTATAAAATATATCGTGATCGCTCGGACTGATATTGATATTGATGGTTAAAGATATTTTAATATCACATTTTATTTTTTTATTCTGGGATTTAAGTTTTGCATATAGATATGTCTGTTTATTATATTTGATTATAGTATAATGTATACACATAATATTTATTATTATAAATTTTAATCACGTAAAAGTAACTATTTATTTTGTACAGTGTATAAGTTAAACGCTAATTAGATAGGAAAAGCATATATTAAACCCCAGCTCAACTCAAGATAGAGAATAGAATCTGGTTGTTCTTGGCACCTACACCAACACAAAATTCCATCGCCTCTCTCTCTCATCGTCCACCCCAAGCAGGGATCCCGATTTCAGCACCACCGTCACTGATCGAAAAGAAACTTCGGTGACGGAGCCGGCCTTTGCTACCACCAACCTTTCAATTGGTCACCTTGCACTTCAACCCTCTTTCAGTTAAAAATCGGTACTTTCTTCTGCATCCATCATTACCGTCATCATCTTCTTAACTGTGATTGAAATCCTATCATCTACATGTTTTGTGCGTTTTAGGGATTTAAGGCTTGATCGTTACTTTTCATGCCACAAGGTTTCTCTGGGATTGGGAATTTGGGATTCAATTTGAAATTCAGAAATATTTTTTGCAGGGTTTTTCACTTATCAAGTACAATTGAACAAAAGAAACTTAATGGTGTTTGTTGTTGTGACCACATGATTTTAGGTTATTTGATTCTTTTGCATCGAGAGGGCGTTGGGAACTTAGCAATGTCTGTGATATGTGAAATCATTTTTTTGTTTTTGGCTTTTTATTGCATATTTTGGTTCTTTCCCCTTGCCGACACAAAGCAGCACAGCATTCTGGAGTTGTTTAATTCTTTTTTTAAGGTTGTTTATTCAATTAAAGTCTCATTTCTTTTGTTTTTCTGTTGTTTTGGGATAATATGGTCAGACACTCAAATGGATTTGGAGACTGAAAATAGATTAGCTGCTATCCTCATGAAGGAAGCAGCAGAATTACGGCGGCAGTCTGAAAGGGAAGGTGTTCTTGCTTATCTTCGAAAGCCTGACGTACGGACTAGGCCAAATTCGCGATTCCTCACTGCTACTGTACGTGGAGTTCAACAAGGTTATTTTTAGTCGTATATTTAGACAGAGCTTCATTACTACTGCCCTATATTGGCTTGTGTTATATGGTTGTGCTTATGGGGAAAAGTTGTTAGTTGTCTTGGAATTAGGAAATGATATTTATATTACTGTTTTACTGTTTGATGATTGTATCAATAGCCTGTCTTTCAATTGATTTTTTGTGTGGATGCTGAGTTTAAAACAATTCTTATTCAACTTTCATTTTGGGGGCAAGGGTGGTTAGGAAGTAGAAGAGGGAAACAATTTACTTTTTCTAGTGGTGACTCGTGGGCAGAGTTATAAATGGCGGAAGGCTAAAAGTCTACATATAAGCACACCATTGCGGCCTATGGTGCCATTAGTAACAAACTACCTATATATGGCTGTGGGCAAAAATTCTGCCATGTTGTCCATGGCACCACCATTAAAGAAGTGCTCATGGCTTATATGGGAATTGGACATGCAGATTTGTTAGAGAGATTGGGGTAGGTATGTTTGGAAGTTGATTTTCTGGAAGGAAAGGGAAGGGAGGAAATATTTTTTTCTAATCAATATTCTGTAACATGTTAAGTTAAAAAAAAAGATCTGTGTAAACTTAACTTCAGAGGCGGGAGGATGATTATGTGGAGCACATGGAATCTACTACAGTTTGGTCACTGAGTAGTGAAGATAATTTTTTGCAGGAAATAGTATTGCATAGCATTTTGGAACTGGGAAATGCAATTGGAGAAAGAAGAAAATGGTGAACACTTTTAAGATAGTGAACGTGATATAGGTTTTTTATTTCGAGAATTTGTGTATTAAAAAGAAATTGTCTGAGAGAAATAAGAAAAGTAAAAAAAAAAAAAAGTGACAAGGTAATGGTGGAGCGGTAGATGTCATCTTTAGCTGCCTCATTATCATACCTACTAATACATTATAATAATTTGACTTGGGGATAATCAAAACCAATAGAAGTTGTTGTTAGCATTGGCTGACGCCATATATTCTCTTTTTTCTTTGCATGAACAGATAAGAAAAATAGAAAAGAATGCAAAAAATACCCAATAGTGTTCATTAGGTAAGTGTTAGAAGGTACATGAAAAATTAAACGAGAAAAAATCATTTACAGAATTTGTATATCATAACTCATCTATCCATATTCTTTTGGTTACACTTTATCCATCCATATTGTGTGTAAGATTTAATTTTGATTTTTTATTTAGCATAGTTCTTCTTTAAGATAAAAATTTAATGACATGTTCTTACTTTGTCGAAATAGGCAGAAGACCATAATATTTATTTCAATGGTCAAACTCACTGATGATCGAATGATAGTGCAGTTTTCTTTTGGCTGACAATTTTCGGTGAATTGAATTGAATTTTGGACAAAGTTGTTAAATAACTATTACAGCATTGCCATAGCATTTTTTGACCCTTCCACCATAAGCAATTTGTAAAAAGAGGTCTTCAATGGTGGTTCCCGGTTACATTGAAAACTTCAATGTTTATATGGCAGAATTATGGCCTTCTGCCTTCTATCATTGATAACCTTGATCAAAGGGTATACCTCAAGTTTTGACTAGCATGGCACTTGGTCTCACGAGTCATGACTAATTTACCCAAGTTGAATATTGAAATTACTTTCATTTCTTTTAATTGTTTGTGACTGACAAATCACCATCCTTCTCCTCCGTTTCTGAATGTTTTTCATCTAAGATGATGTCTATATGCTGAGCTGTTAGTTTATTATTAATCATATTGAATTTCTTTTGGTGTTCTCTTCCAGCAAATAGAGCAGTGGAAGTGAATGAGATGTGGCGATTGCGGCAAAAGGAACTGGAGCTTGATAAACGGATTAAAGAAAAATCAATCGATAAAAGAAGTAAAGAGAGAAGTCATAGGGATGATAACTTATCAAGAGGCACGGAAAGACATTCTGGTATTGATAACAGCACTAGAACCTCTGCCTCACGTTCAAGTCATAGAGAATATGGGTGTGATAAAAATGATAAAAGCAGCAGTGACAGAAATCATAAGGATGATAAAAGCTCTAATGTCTATACTTCATGCCCGAGTGAACATGAACATGAACATGGTGTGGAAGGTTTAAAGGATGAAGAGCTTGAAGAATTTCTGCACTCAAGGTACTAGATCTCTCTTATGCCTTTCGTTGTTTTATGTGTGTGCTTACTCTAGTATAATATCTCTGATTTTTTTTGGAACTAAAGAGACTCCATTTTTGTATTAGGACCAAAAGAGGCAGAGGTGCTGTTGGTCCGAGGATGGATGAGACTGGACCTTACCTTCCTCCTGATTCAGATGGGGAGCCGGGTACTAGTCCGAATGTAAGGCATCGCCGTGTTATTTTTGGTCCGGAGAAGCCCTTGTCATTGAGATCATATGATACTTCTGATGAGGAGGAACTTCATGAAGAAAAGCGGAAAAAGAGTAAAAAGTCTCGCTCTAGGAGCTCGGAGAAGGAGCATTCTAAGAGGCGCAAGTCCAAAGATAAATCTAAGCATAAGAAAAAGAAAAGGGAGGAGAAAAGAAGTAAACATCATCACTAAGGCTCTCACGTAACTTATATTCTCAGACGAAGGTAACTTGAGGATACAGTCAATTTGGATGAAACTCGTGTTTGTACTTAGCACAGATGACTTTCTGCAACATCAAATGCAAATCCAACTTGTTTGGCCATAGAAAAGGTTACTTAGGCAACTATCAAACATTTTAAACTTCAGCTTGGGGCGTAGGTCTCTTGGAGCGATTAGGTTTCTTAATCCTTCATCGGTTGCTTGTCTTGACCTCATTAGCTTGTTTGGAGCAATTTACCTCGTGTTTCATCATCATCTGGTCAATCTCACTGTCATGAAGATTTCTTATTCCATGACATTATAAACATTATGTCTTCATCAACCTCTTTGAAATTACAGCATCACCCACTTCGTTGGTGACATTCCTTCCATACCATCACGAGTCATGGAATTTTTCCAAAATGACAAACCAGAAAATATGTAAAATGCAGAAAATTCAATGATGGCACTTTTTTCAAGTGTATGATGGCACAAATATCAACTTTTGTGTTGTGGATTTCCCTATATAGAAAATTACTTTAACACTCACACCAAAGGAGTAAACTTCGTTTTCAATATACACCCTGGGAAGAAAAGCTCCAAAGTCCTTCAAGACTATAATTGAAATTGTTGATGACATTTCAAGGTTTAGCCACGGCCTCATTAGGCTTCCCAATACTAACAAGATTATTTGCAAAATATAAGTACTTGATAAGTAACGATATGTAGTAAAGGGGACCGTCCGCATATGCAGAAATAATACTTCAATTCAAGCGCATTGCAAATGTATACTTGTCTGTTATATACTTTTTAAATACGTGTATACGAAGTTTATATATATATATATATATATATATATATATATATATATATATATATATATATATATATATATATATATATAAGGAAGTGATATTATCACTTGTTTTCTATAAAAAGGATAAGAAGGAATAATAATTATTAGCTACTAAACTCCCAGACAAGTATGTCAAACACTAATCTACATGATCGTACGGAAGGATCACTGTCAGAAGTCTTCAAAATGATGATCCGTCTCATCAAAGATCTCTTCCTACAAAGAAATATTGATGTCAACTCAAGATTCCGTGAGCAAACTTATTTGCTAAAAGTGACCTCAATGAATTTAGTACCTGTAAAAGCTCTTCGATGACATCTTCCATTGTAATTATTCCAACAGCTTCTTCTTTTTCCGGCAGCTTTTGAAGTGAATTTCCATCTATATCCAAAATATCGCAGTACATATTTTTGGACCATTTTCTGCTCTGGGAACTATCCCTCTTCGAATTATTTGAGCTTGAAAAGCTTTTCCATTTATGGTGTGACGATTTAGCTCTTAGACTATTCTCTTGGGGAGGCTTATCACCGTCAATATTCACCTTCACATCTCTCACTGAGTGTATTTCAAGCCATTATTATGAGAGACAAGGAGAACATGTTGTGATGTGAAAAAGTTTTCAGTTTTGAAGAGAAAATCTAAATAAAATGTTAGCATAGTTTAACTTGATTACAGCATGTGCTTACCGTAGGCACTATTGTTGGAAGGTTGTTGCTCAGTCTTGTCCCAGTTTTTAACAACGACAGCCATGTGGCTATGACCCATTTGGAACTCATTCAAAATATCATACAGAGGCATCGATTCTGGAACCCTGCTAATCATGTAAACTTCAGATATGAACGTATTTTAATATAATATAATGCCATTAATTTTAGTGTTTATGTTTTTCAAGTTACAGTAAATTTGTAAAACTTAAAACAAAAAAATACCTTGGAATTCTTCGTAAGGTCACACTTTTCACTGGTGCTTCATCTTCTGGGTCAATTGTCAATAAATTCTTGACCTGAAAGTCCATAGTGTATATCTGCTTAGAGTTAAAAACAAACTTAATGTAAAATGATAAATAGTCTTGGAAGAAAGTTGATATACAAGTTGAATCTCAATGAAATTGATGCAAAAGTATCATGTGTATTTACACTGTCAATGAAAAATAGATGTTATCGATAGGTTAAAGAAGAACAACAGACTGCATGCATACCAGGATAAGTCCAATAATATTTGTAGGCTGCTCATAATAGACTGGGACTCTGCTATGCCCATTCTCCATTATCAGATTCATCAGATACCTGATAATAATAACCCTTGATTACGGAAAATTGTAAAAAGTAGAAAAGCTAGAGCTCACATTGATAATTTTTTGAGACACCTTTTGTCCCTACCTATCAAGCTTTGAATTAATGTCAACACAAAATGTTTCGGTTATGAGAGTCATGACATCACTGGCTATCTTCTCAGAGAGTTCAAGTGCTCCAGCAATGATCGTTGTTTCATGATGTGTCAGTTCCCCACCTTTTCCAGCCTAACACAAAGCATCATGAGTGTTCAAACGGAGTCTAAACAACTAGAAGAGAAGAAGATAACCCGCAGTTACATTATTCAGATTGGAAAAGAAATAGTTGAGAACTGCAGCATACTGTTGAAATAGATGAACAAACAGACTTATAAACTATAAATGCATGCCTCAAAGTATCATGTAGCTCTGATACAGACCTCATGGCCATGCAGATTTACAAGTGTCTTCAGCTCAGCTCTGTGGAAAAGGGCTTCATGTCGATGCCCCAGCAAAAAGTCCAGCAACTGGGGTACCGAATGAATGCAAAAAAGGTCAAGAAGGAAAAGAAAGTCTATGGATAACAACTCAAATTCGTCCCTGGTTACTGAAATAAAACTTAAGAAGTATCAATAGAAAGTCTGCTTAATTTGTGTCACCTTACTAATTGGATAAGCAACAGGAAAACATATCCATACAAGAACACGAACTGCTGGAGCCACTGTTGCACCAATTGCTAAACCATACCGAGAACAAATTGATTGGGGTATAATCTTCTCAAAAGTAAGCAGATGTTAGAGAATGTTACGTAGCAAGTTGAATATCTGCATGCCAAGAATTCCTACAATATATTGAGTAAAGATATGCGCTGATGCAACCCAGCAGTGTTAGGACTGCAATATCACTACCTAAGGTATCATTAAGCAGATTGAATGTGCCAGCAGAAAGTCTGATTTACAAAAATTAACTACTTCTCACGATTTGGATAATCTTGAAGATGAGCTTCTGACTTTCAAAGACACGTTGTGTCAAAGGGGAACCTGTGATATGTATGCGTTGCATTTGATTTAACAAATATCAGAAAAAAATTCTCACCTCACCGAACAGAAGAATTAATGTCACTGAAATCAGTATAGCACCCCACCAAACAACAAGACTATCCAGAAAAACTGGAAGGGCCTGACAAAACCAACACCATTATCCAAAATTGGCCATCTCTTTCTGTGTATTCATGTGATTAAGCAGACACTAACACATGATTTTAGTTGTACCTCCATGGCTACCGCATTGCAAATTAGGAGTGTGCAAAGCAACAAATGTTGATTCCTGACCACAGGCAATATCCTTGCTGTTATGACAAAACACAAGTTCAAACAACCGGAGAGATTCATAGAGCTACTTATAAAAAAACACACTTATCCCAATATTGTAAGAAAATATACGTTATGGTGAGTTTCCATAAGGCAAGGAGAGAAATTTCACCAGCATTGTTGCGATCGTGAGGGGTTCCAGACTTTGCAAGGACCTCAAGATCAACGAGACTCAATGACATGAGGCCTAAAGTGAGCCCTGACATCAATCCAGCGAACATCACGAGCAGCACAATTATCAGTACGCGTTTTGAAAACTCCACATCACAGCACTCATACTGCACTGCCATTGAAACCACTCTACACACAAACACACATTCCTTGTTGTTGTTGTCGTCAAATGTATGGTTATATGTTTGTGTTGGGAGGGAGGGATCATGATGATGACCATGATCATGATGATGATCATTGTCATGGTTAACTGGTCATCGATAATGTAGCTTCGAAGGGTAGGGACAAACACCAAACCAACCAATCAAGTGTTTTTGCCTTGGATATGGCAAGAATATTGTTCTCTGGAATGGTATTTCTTGATTCTTATTCTGCTTTCCTTCTGTTAAACATATTAATGCTACTTCAAACAGGACATTCCAAATATGGTTACGTGTTTTTCTAAGAGGTATCCAATGATACAAAAATCATGATATAGTTGTTTAAAAAGCATCAAATTATCAAGTGGTGTCTTCAACTATTAAAATAGAGAATACTTAAAAGTTAAGTTTAAGAGAAAGATGTCTTCTATTGATATAACTTAAATTGATTGTATTAATACTAAATGTGAAATCTTATACACTTTTTATCCACATAATATTTCAAATATGAATTTGTGAGACTAAATATTTTTCTTCCTTCTTTATTAATATCAATCATTACTTACTATAGTTTTTAATATATAGATAGATAGATATTAAATATAATATTATATTACAGTTATTTTATAAATAATTATATAATAAATAATAACACGTATATTGATACCATTATTTTTAAATGCATAATTTTAATTTCTATTCAAAATGTATTCTAAATATTTTAATTAAAATATATATTTATTTTTATTGCATCAAAATTATAATAGAAATATATTTAATATGACATTTATTTTCATTGAAAATAAAAGGTATTATTTATTTTATTAATATTATTTGTAATTAGTTCATATAATATTTGTATTCATAGTTTTTTTTAAAAGATTAAAATACTTGTAAAATAATTAAGTAAAAAGGTTATATAAATATATGCTTTGCTATTTATCATATAATTATTTATAAAAAATAATTAATATTTTAAGGATTAAATTTAAGATCACTAAAAATTAATTAAAATATAAATAAATATTATTGAAGTTAATAATTATAGCAAACTGATAATATTATATTAGATTTCATATTTAATTTAATTATTATAAAAATATTATCTAAGTATAATATTATTTTAATTACATTTAAAAATAATTAGAAATTAATTATATATAATTAAAATGCGTGTATTTTATAAAATAAAGAGAGATATTTTAGGAAATGACTTTTCGTTGGAGATGATTTCTTTACTAATAACTTTTTTTTTCGTAATATTCTTTTCATCATAAAATAACTATTAAATATATATTAATAGAGAGGAGAGAAAAAAATACAAAAAGAGGTAGATGAAAAAAAAAAGAAAAAGAGTTTGAAAAACCCCTTCCGTATTCAAAGATTTATTCAAAGAAGAAGAAAGAAAAACAGTTTGAGCAGTTTATGGAGATCTTTAAGAAATTGGAAATCACCATACCTTCTTCTGAAGCATTGTAGCAAATGCCTTTTTATGTAAAGTTTTTGAAGGAGATGCTCACCAAGAAAAGAAAGTATATTGAGAAGGAGACTATTGAAGTGCAATCGTATAAAAGATGTTGCCTCCTAAGCTTCAAGATCCAGGAAGTTTCACCATTCCTTGTACCATAGGAGATTTGGAAGAGCTTTGATTGATTTGGAAGTTAGTATTAATTTAATGTCGCTTTCTATGTTCAAAAGGATTGAAGACTTGGAACTTAAGCCTACTAGAATGATGCTTCAACTGGCATACAGGTCTCTTAAATACCCTTATGGGGTGGTTGAAGATGTGTTAGTAAAAGTGGATAAATTATTTCCAGTGGATTTTGTCATAATGGAGATAGAGGACAACGTAGATGTGCCTCTCATTCTAGGAAGACCATTCATGAAGACGGCTAGAGTCTTAATTGATGTGAAGAATAGAAAGCTTAAAGTAAGGGTGCAAGATGAAGAGGTGGGCATTGACGTATTCAAGACCATGTCACACCCTAAGGATGATAATGCATGTTTCCAAGTTGACATTATTGATGAAGTTTGTGTGATGCAAAGTAAGAAGGTGTGTGATGCTTCTCCACTTGAAAGAGTTCTCATGGATGAATGTGAAGTTAGAAAAATTCGCATAGCACACACACTTGTGCGCTGAACGAATTAGTTAAGTTAAATTGACTTTTAAGTTCGAGACAGACAGAAAGAGAGTCTAATTTAATTTAATATTTTAATATTATTTAACATAAATTTATTTAAAAAAAGTAGCAATAAATAATATTAAAAAATTTATTTAAAAATACTATAAATAATATTAGAATTTTAAATTAAATTAAATAATTATTAAATTTTAAATAAAAAACAAAATTTAAAAAAAAAAAGTTTACGTAAATATGTTAACATATTTTAACATTTTTTATATTAGATAAACAAGCTTTTTACAATTTAGTTCTTTTGTTTAAAATTTAATAATTATTAAATTTAATTTAATATATTTAAAATAAATTTTATATAATTATTTTTTATTTTTATTATTACTATTTTTATTTTAATTATTTTATTTTTATTTTTTAATATAATTATTATTGTAATATAAATCATATTTTAATAATTATTAAAATAAAAAAATATATTAAATAATATTATAATTTTAATTAAATTAAATAATTATGAAATTTTAATTAAAAAAATTAAAATAATAGTTTATTGAATATCAAAATTCGATAAATAAATCTTTTTAAAATTTTGTTTTTTTATTTAAAATTTAATTTTAATTTAATACTTTATATAATTTCATATATTTAAATATATTAAATCAGATTTTATATTATTATTTTTTTATTTTTTTTGCTTTCATTATTACTATTTTTATTTTAATTTTTTTATTTTGTGTTTTTAATATAACTATTATAATAATTATATTATAATAATTATTAAAATATAATTATATTTAATATATTTAATAACCTTCATCCATATTTTTTTTAATATTATATTTAATATTTTAACATACCAAACTTTAATATTATTTAATATATATTTATAGTTTTTTAATAGAAATTATATTTTAATAATTATTAAGATATAACATGGTTAAATAATGTTAAAATTTTAAATTAAATTAGATTATTATTAAATTTTAAATCTAAAAATGAAAATTAAAAAAATTATGAAAATATTTTAAAATCTGTATAAATTTTAAAATTTATTAAAGGGATTAAGGGTGACTTTAATAATAAAAAAAAAACTTAAAGAGATGCAGACTAAGAAAAAAAAGTTAAAAAAATATTAATTAAAGTTAAAATTAGAATTTTTGAAAAACAAGTATTTAAAACGTCAGCCCTGTTACTAATAGTAATAGTACAAACAAAAGGAGAAAACAAATTCAATTCAATAATTTTAATATAATTATTTTAGAAAATATAGTTTCGGCCATCATTAAAGTACATGAACCACGTCACATATTCAAGATATTGGTCAAAATTATTATACTTTAAATCATTTTCATATTTGAATACACATATCAAGATTCTAATAGCATGTGCCCAAATGAATTATTCTAGCTCAAATCAGTGCAAGCAACGTATGTATGTATGTCACGAACAAAATGTTGATACACATAATATCAGGAAAAAGAAAAATAATTTTGATGTAAACGTATTAACAAAAATAGATTCTACCATGGATAAGGGCTTCTCACGTTCTTATCACATCAATTATTCACACTCCCAGTAATCATATATGAATCTAAGATAAATATGTGAAATTAAGGTGAGAGACTGTAGAAAGATCGTTGTCACGAGTCTTCAAAGTGATGATCGGTCTCATCAAAGATCTCCTCCTAGAAAGAGAGATTGATGTTAATACAATATTTCAAGAGCAAATAAAATTGATGTTATTACCTGTAAAAGCTCTTCAATGACATCTTCCATGGTGATAATTCCAACAGCTTCTTTTTCTGGTGGCATTGGAAGTGTGTTTCCATCTATTTCCAAGATATCTGAGTACATATTTTTTGACCATTTTCTGCTCCTGTAACTTTCCCTGTTCGAATTATTCGAGTTTGGAAAGCTCTTCCACTTTTGGAGTGACCTTTTGCTTTTCAACAGATTATTATTCTGTTGGGTTGTCTTCTCGCCATCAATATCTACCTTCACGTCTCTCACTGTGCTCATTTCACATGCATCACAGAGAAATGGAGCGTTTATTATGATGGGAAAGAAATTCTCAATTTGAAATAATATGAACAAGATTTTTTAGTATTAAGCATTAGATAATCACCTATTGTGATTGCATTATGTATAGATAACTATTTTAGCCTAATTTGAGTATTTGATTACCATTGCCATTATTGTTAGACGAGTATTGACTTGTCTTGTCAGTGTTTCTGATAACAACCGCCATGTGGCTATGACCCTTCTGAAACTCGTTCAAAATATCATACAGTGGCATCGTTTCTGGAACCCTGTAATTATATGTGATGTTGTTTCCATGGTCGTAATAATCCTCTTTAAAACATGCAAAGCATAAACAGAATACCTTGGTATTCTCCGTATGGTCACACTTTTCACCGGTATTCCTTCTTCTGGGTCAATTGTCAGTAAATTCTTGACCTGAAAGTGAGATGTTTGCATGCTTAAAGTTAAAGCAAAAATGCAATGAATATGATAAGGATGAAAAAAATACATGTTTTCAGATTTATTAATTAGTTTAAATTGGTATTTATTAATGAAATAATGTGTTTTTCAAAAAGTTGTAATAAGAAATAGGAAAGTTGTTTAAGCAATTGTACAAGAACTTATACATTATTGAAGTGCTTTTAGATGTTTTTTGCGCATGCCAAAATTCGCAGAATAAGAAGGAAGAAATTCGCACACCGCACCATTACATGTGCAGTGAGCTAATAACACCCATTAAAAAAGCAACCATTAGAATTAATTAAGTTAAATTGGCTTGGGCTTAGCAAGAAACAATTGAAAGAACTCGTATATAAGTTTTTGTACAATTGTCTAAATAACTTTCCTATTTCCTATTACAACTTTTCATTATTTCAAGAATAAATTCAAATTTGAGTTAATTAATAAGTCTTAAAACATCTATTTTTTCGTCCTTATCAAAAAAAGTTTATAATAATCTTCTTGGAAACAAATTTAACATATTGAAGCTCAGAGAAATTGGTGCAAAACAAAGGGTAGTTTATGCAACAAATTTTTATACAACGGAAAAAGACTGTTCAATGAAGGATTGAATAAAAACAAGAGACTCAATTCATACCAAGATAAGTCCAATAATGTTTGTAGTCTCCTCGTAGTAGACAGGGACTCTGCTATGCCCTTTCTCCAATATTAGATTCATCAATTCCCTGCTTAAAACAAGCATTGGATTTGATGACAAAATGATGTATAAGATACAAAAAAAGTAGTTTGCAACTTAAGCTTGAGTCACATTTACCTATCAAGCTTTGAACTAATATCAATGGAAAATATTTCAGTTATGGGAGTCATGGCGTCACTGGCTGTCTTCTCAGTGAGTTCAAGTGCTCCAGCAATGATTGTTGTTTCATCATGGGTCAATTCCCCACCTTTTCCAGCCTAATATAATAAAATTCATCATGTAACAACAACAAAAAGAAGGAGGCATGAGTGTCCAAGTGAAAGAATCTAAATACACAGCCACAAAAAAATATAGGTTATCCTTGGTGACATTATTCACAGTATTGGAATTTGGAAGTAAAAGGTGGTGGTAAATTGGAGCATACTAATGAATTAACAAGATAATCACAGAAAACTACAAGCCTTCAACTTCAAAAGAAAATGAATCAATGTATGCTCAGTCCAAAACATCAAAAAGGCTCTGATACAGACCTCATTTCCATGCAGATTTACAAGCGTTTTCAATTCAGCTCTACGGAAAAGTGCTTCATGTCGATGCCCCAGCAAATAGTCCAACAACTGGAAAACCAAATAAAGAAAACAAAAGAAAGTCAAGGAGATAAAGAAAATCAATTATTAACGAATTAAATTGGATCCATGTTTTTCTAGAACAAAACTACCTAAAAAAGTACTAACAATTGTATATCACCTTGCTAATTGGATAGGCAACAGGAAAACATATCCACACAAGGACACGGACAACTGGAGCCACTGTTGCTCCAATTGCTAAACCATACCGAGAACAAATTGATTGTGGTATAATCTACATACAAGTCAAAACGTCAGAACAATTTTACACTGCAAGCAGAGTAGCTAAGTCCAAAGATTTTCTTAAGACAGTCACATGTTTAGTAAATATATGCTATAAATCAAAAACATCGACTACTTCTAGTGATCTGCTATGATTATTTGCACTGATGAAGGAATCGTGATTGAACATGAGTTTCTGACTTTCCTAACCAGATGCATGTGTTATATGTAACATACAAGGAGACGAAAAGTTTCTCACCTCACCAAACAGGAGAATTAATGTTACTGAAATCAGAACAGCGCCCCATGCAACAACAAGACTATCAAGAAAGATAGGAAGTGCCTGACAAAAGAAACACGCATATCAAATATTGGCTGAATCTTTTGGTATAACCATTTCATTTCTTTTTCGTGTATGAGTGATCAAAGGGGTCAAACCATTGGATTAAATACACACTAACAATGATTTTTGTTCTACCTCCATAGCAGCAGCGTTGCAAATTAGAAGGGTGCAAAGCAGCAAATGTTGATTTCTGACAACAGGCAATATCTTCGCTGTAAAGACAAAAAGAAGCAAGTTAAAACAGCTCTAGATTCAATAATAACGTCTATAACAATGTTATTTCTATTTTTTCAGTGACAAAGCTTTCATAGATTAGGAATGACACTCAGTATCCGAGTACCTTATAGGAGGGGAAAGACTTAACTATGATTAAAACTACAAATCACCCAGCACCCTTGACTTAATTTTCTCCCCTGCTTACTGTTCCTCCTTCCCAATATTAAAGTGTCACTTCAACAAAGCCGGTTAAACCGACCTTGCTTCAGTTTTTCAATTCAGTAAAGAACTAAAGTTGAAATGTTCTAACTTTGATTCAAGCAGATGGTTTGAACTTTCTAAACAAAAAACAAAAATCTAAGAACTGATATCTGTTTTGATTACGATGAGAAAATACCGGCATGTTTGCGATCTTGAGGGGTGCCAGACTTGGCAAGAACCTCGAGATCAACAAGACTCAAGGACATGAGTCCTAAAGTGAGGCCTGACATCAATCCAGCAAACAACACAAGCAGCACAATTATCAGTAACCGCATGAAAAACTGAGTTTCACAGCACTTGTATTCCACCGCCATTGAAACCACTCTCTAGTATGTTGTTGACGATGTCCTTTTGTCTGAATCCTAGCAAGAGTTAGAGCAACACCTCCATAGCTTTAAAGGGTGTCCAAATTATGTTGAAAAGATGGTTTTGTTTAATAAATGGAATGCGATAGAAGGTAGACGAATGTTGGGTTTGTTTGAGAGTGGTTTTTCCCGAAAGAAGACTGTTGCCAAAATGAATACTATAGAGTTGCTCAAACACAACCCTCTATGTGGGTAGGTCGGTGAGAGATCATAGTCATCGAATCGTTATGTAGCTTGCGAAAGAAGGGACCCACACAGCACAAGTTGGCATTTTAGTAAAGATGCCGTGTGTTCTTGCGTTGGATAATGCCCCTTTACTACTCATGCAGCAGACACGAACAACATAAATACGAGATTGTTCCTGGTTCTGATTCTTTTTCTGTTTCCTTTTGGTAAATTAATGTTCTTCATCCCACTACTTGTTGGAAAGAACATGTAATAAAGAGAACAGGTGAACGGACATTATCAACAGTGAAATCAGAAAGAAGGGATGCTTCTTTCTTTTGTACGTACTTCTTTAAAAAGAATGTTTCTTTTTCCTATTGAAAAACATGTTTGAAATGTTCTTGGTGAAATACTTATGGGGTCGACAGAGAGAGCTATTTATTTTCAAACATATAACTTATACTATTTAACTCCAATATAATTGTGAAAAATACATAGATATAAGATAATTTTCATTATCGTTAAAAATATTCTCAACAAAATTGATTAACTCATCATTTTCATATTCATAACTTATGTGTCAGCTGTTAACTTAATTAAGATTAATAATTATGTCTTGTATTATAATAAAAATAAATTATATATATAGATCTTATCTTAATTTCTCATAACATAAAATATTTGCAAACCTCAACAAGTAATGTATGAATAAGACAAATATAAAGTTAACCACACTCTATTGAAAAATACTAGTAATGTATGAATAATACAAATATAAAATTACACCTCAACAAAATCATCAACTGCTATAAATATGTTTATTTTATAATCAAGAGCTCTATCATCCAAAAGGCATACTTATTAAGAATAACTTTATCATCAATATAACACATTTATGGTATACCAATTTTCAGAGTGGTGGAAGGAAGTGTTGATGATGGAAGCACATGGGAGGACAAACACATAAACACAGGCAAAATATTGATGAACATGAAAGAGAAAAATGCCATGGAAGAAGGGAGTGTTATAAAACCTTTGTTATAAATATATTAAAAAAGTCTTAATCATTTTTTTTAAGGAAAAAGACTATTCCAATTAGAATAGTAATAAAAAAACAATCTTAAAATATATTTTTTTATCGAATATAAAGATTTCAACTAAGAATTTGTGATAAATAGGATAAAGTATTAGTATATATGAATATATCAGTTTATCTTAAAAAAAACAAAATCGAAAAAATTAAATTTAAATTTGTATATATTTTACTATTTCTAATCTTCTTAAGAAAGAACTAAATAATTATAGAGAAGATAAAATTTTGTCTCCCTTTTTGTTTTTGTTCAGTTTATTGGCTGAACTCATTATAACAAATTTGTTGTTGGACCTAGCAAAAACAAAAATTAACGTGACAAAATTTTAGAAAAAAAATCACTTTCTTTATTAATTTACTTTACAACTAAAATTGATTTGCAATTTTTCTTATCAAATAGAAAGTGGGTCATTTTAAATCAATGCTTCCATAGACCAATTTAAAAAATTTCTAAATATTTTTTCGATGATATAATGTTAAAAGTGTTGTTTATTATTAAAATAATCGTCATACTTTATTAACATTACATATATTTCACCCAAGTGTAAATATTTCTTTACTCTCTCCCCTAACAATTATTAAATGTGAAAGATGACAGTGATTTGTTTTTTCAAAAAACAATAATTGTGAATGAAAGGTGAGGTAAGATGAAAGAGGTAGAGCCATCCCTATTCAAAATAATGATTTAATTAACGACGTATGTTTCATACTTTGAATCAAATCTACACATGACCCAACAAAAAACAATTAAAACCTTTGAATCAAATCTACACATAGGCCAAGAAAAAAAAATCGACAAAAGAAATTCCACAATGTTACATCACCATCAACTTCCATATCATCTCTAAAATAATTACCAATAATTTGCATAAAAAATGTTTTATTTACACAATTGTTGAATTAAATATTTTTCTTCTTTGTTTTGTCAAAATTAGAAAAATATAATTAAATGAATTTTGTTTTATGTACTGTATGGTCAATTGATCACGTAAATGGACTTATAAGATAAGTAAATCGAGTAGAGATGATGAGTCGAATAGATAAAGATTAACACTATCATGTATTATACAATTAAGATAAAATTTATTAATTGACAGCATGATCAAAGATGATAAGAGATCGAATGGACGATTATTGACAATAATCACTCTTAAAATATATCGTTTCTTATCAAGATTACTCATAATGAATTATGATTAGATCATGATCAGAATTCCCCTAATTACAAGTTCATTTCAAAACTTATAAATAAATGTCAAAAATAAAAAAATATATGATTACATTTATTATGAATTTAAAATTTTAGTGTATGAATTATTTGTTAGAGTTTCTTTAATAGATACATCTAAAGTCCAGGAAAAATTTTCATAAATAGTAGTAATGATATTAAAGGTAGAAAATATAAAGAAAATTATAATAATAATAATAAACATGTGACATTAGGATAACTATTCATTATAGGAGAAATTATAAATTTTGAAGGTTTAAAAAAAAAAAAGTGAATAGTAAAAAGTGAATAGTAAAAAAAAAAAAAAGAGAGAGAGAGATAAGAAGTCCACGTAATGTTGAGTAGATTTTCATTAAAATAATATTTTTGAATAGTAAAAATGAATAGTAAAATTGAATAGTAAAAATTTTTGGCTATAAATAGCCATGAGGGGTTAAGCCAAATTTGCACCAAAAATCACTTAGAAATTGAGAGAAGAAAGAGTGNGAGGAAATTCTGTTACAAGGGGGAAACTNTGGAAGTTTCGAGGTCAAATTCTAAGCAAGAAAACTGAGTCTNAAACAGAGGTAAGGGGAGCTATCCTTATGTTTTTTTTATGTTCTTGTTTGATATATGGAATTATTATTTTTATTTATGTGTTGACTGTGAAATTGCTTCNGTGATGATACCTGTAACTATTAATTANGTGAATTGATTCTATTTTGTTGTGTTAAATTATGATTATCATTTGTTGTTGTTGTGATTATGGAAGGATGAGAAGTTGTCTAACGGGCTCTGCCGAATTCAACTTCTTATTTCCCCAATACATTATTATTTCTTTACGTTTTTAATTATTTACATTTATTTTCTTGCAATTTTGGAAGGATAAGAATTTAATTCTTATATCCCCAAT
>NC_028360.1:19368867-19374337 GCF_000741045.1 Vigna radiata var. radiata | reverse complement strand
ATATCCGGATATTAGAGTCTAGTATGACAAATTGCATCTCACATGAATNTTGTTATGAATGAATAATGTGAAGTAATAGTTCCATGTATTTTAAATTGTATTTTTTCGTTACAAGGTAGCTCACCCTTACTTGTTTGCTTGTGTCAAAACAATTATATTTTGCGATGATCGTATAATGTTTATGTTATACGGGAGCAGACGAGGGAGCGACGTCTGAACCAACACCAGTGAAGAAAGAGGCGGGAGAATTGTAGAGTAGAGATCGAGTTAATCAATGACGTGTGAAGTTGATATATAAAAAAAAATTATGTAAAATTTCAGTGTGTAATCATGAATAATTACCAATGGACAAATGTAAACGTTGTGTGATATTTTATGTTTAAATGAATTGTGTAAGAACTTGGGGTGTTACATTTAGTGGTATCAGAGCGGTTCGTCCTTAAGACGACCTTAGAATTGTAGGTTTATCCTACAGACCCATATTATAAATCATAATAACGATAATTCTCTGTGTTAACAGAGAAATGGCACGTANACNAACCAACCGTGAAACCACTAACATGCCAAGCTTGGCAAGAGCTTTGGAGACCATCGCATCTGCCCTTCAGCAACAAGGTGCTGCTTTAATGCAACAACACGAAGCAACTCTACAACAATTAGAGACGGCTAGACTGAAACCTGAAGCTAGTCAAAGAGAACATGTGGAGGCCTTAAAACAATTAGTTGAGAATGGCAACCCTGTGGAAGCTCAACCTCGTAGGGTTCAAGAATGGACTCTAGAAAACTTTTTGCAACATCGTCCAGCTACCTTTAATGGGAAGGCAAGTCCGGAGGAGGCAGATAATTGGATCATAAATATGGAAAAGATTTTTGATGCGAAAAGGTGTTCCTCAGAAACAAGGTTGGCATTCTCAGAATATCAGTTGACTGGGGAGGCAGTACACTGGTGGAACAATATGAAACTAGTGTTAGAAGAAAATGGCGAAATTCTTACGTGGGAGCTTTTCAAGAACAAATTTTATGCTTAGTACTTTCCGGATAGCGTGAAGCATGCAAAGGAAGTGGAGTTTTTGCAACTGGTGCAAGGCAACAAGACGGTAATTGAGTACGCAAACAAATTTAAGCAATTGGGACGTTTCTATACCCAACCAACTGATGAAGAATGGAGGTGTAGAAAATTCAAAAATGGACTGAGACCAGATATACAATTAGCAGTAAATCCCTTAGCTGTTAAGGAATTTTCTGTTTTAGTTGAACAGGCTAAAGTAGCGGAAAGGTTAAGAAACGAGAGTGAGGCTCAACAAAAGTTGCAACGGGTAGGAGGACCATCTGGGTCACGAGCTGGACAAAATGTAAGGATCCGACCTTATGAAAGACCCCATCCGCAGAGGAATTTTCAACAGCAGCAGCCTCAGCCAAGGGTAATCCGATGTTACGTCTGTGGAGGACCTCATCTGAAGAGCGTTTGCCCACAAGTTGCTNCTGTACGCAACAAATGTTTCCTTTGCGGAGCAGAAGGACATTTTGCCAGAGATTGTCCCTCCAACAGAAAAGGGGCACCCCAACTTCCACAACCGCCTCAGCAGAANAGGATTGAGCATAGACCTCAGGCGACTGGAAGGGTTTATGCTTTNACTGGAGCAGAAGCTGCCAAATCAGGTAATCTCATCATCGGATGTTGTATGATAGCTGGTAGAGAATTGAATGTATTGTTTGATTCTGGAGCAACACACTCCTTCTTGTCTGAAACTCTTATTCAAGAGTTGAACCTACCCATAAGAGAGTTAGAGTATGATCTTATGGTATCTACCCCAGCCTCTAGAATGATAAAAACATCGAGGATGTGTCCTCATTGTTCGATAATTGTAGAAGGACGTAGGTTCAAAGTACATCTTATATCCTTGCCCCTACAAGGTTTAGATGTAATTCTAGGAATGGATTGACTATCTGTCAATCGTATCCTTATAGATTGTAACAAGAAGGAATTGATTTTCCCTAATCCTGAGGAAGCAGAATTGTTGTCATTACAACAAGTCTTAAAGGAAGTCAAAGAAGAATCTTCATGTTTCATTATCTTGACTCATGTGGAAGCTGAGAAAAATGGACAGAATATTGATATCCCTATAGTTAATGAGTTCAGTGACGTGTTCCCAGAAGAAATACTAGGATTGCCCCCTCATCGAGAAGTAGAATTCTCCATTGATCTAGTACCAGGAGCTGGACCAGTATCAGTAGCTCCATATCGAATGGCTCCGGCGGAATTGGTTGAATTGAAGAAGCAGATCGAAGAATTGNTAGAAAAACAATTTATTCGACCAAGTGTGTCACCATGGGGAGCACCTGTACTGCTTGTAAAGAAGAAGGATGGAAGCTTTAGATTATGTGTCGACTACAGACAATTGAATAAGCTAACCATCAAGAACAAATACCCTCTACCCAGGATAGACGACTTGTTGGACCAACTGCATGGAGCCCAAGTATTTTCCAAGATAGATCTGAGGTCCGGATATCACCAAATTTTGGTTAAGGCGGAAGACGTACAGAAAACCGCTTTTAGATCAAGATACGGGCATTATGAGTACGTAGTTATGCCGTTTGGTGTAACTAATGCTCCAGCTCTGTTCATGGATTTCATGAACAAAATATTCCGACCTTTTCTAAATAAGTTTGTCGTAGTTTTCATAGATGACATACTTATTTATTCCAAAACTCGAGAAGAACATGCTGAACACTTAAGGAACGTACTTGGTATCTTAAGGGAGAAGAAATTGTTTGCAAAGATGTCAAAATGCGAGTTCTGGATACACGAGGTGAAATTCTTGGGACATGTAATCTCAGCTCAAGGCATAGCCATGGATCCAACTAAAGTTGAAGCAGTGTTGAATTGGGAGAGGCCAAAGACTGTTACCGAAATAAGGAGTTTTGTGGGTCTGGCAGGCTACTATAGAAGGTTTATAGAATGTTTCTCGAGAATAGTAGCACCTTTAACACAACTAACTCGCAAAGATCAACCCTTTATCTGGACGGACAAGTGCGAAAAAAGTTTTCTGGAGCTGAAGGAGAGGCTGACCAGTGCACCAGTTTTAGTAATCCCTAACCCAAGTAAAAATTTTGAGGTTTACTGTGACGGTTCTCATCAGGGATTAGGTTGTGTACTTATGCAAGAAAGAAAGGCAGTGGCATACGCTTCAAGACAACTGAAGGTTCACGAGAAGAACTATCCTATTCATGATCTGGAACTGGCGGCAGTAGTGTTTTCCTTGAAGATTTGGCGACACTATCTTTATGGTGCTCAATTTCAAGTATTCAGCGATCATAAAAGCTTGAAGTACTTATTTGATCAGAACGAGTTGAATATGAGGCAAAGGCGNTGGATGGAATTCTTGAAGGATTATGACTTCGAACTCCTATATCATCCGGGAAAAGCAAACGTGGTAGCNGATGCTTTGAGTAGGAAGACCACACACGTTTCTCATATGATGATCAAAGAACAAGAGCTGGTGGAGGAGTTCAGAGATCTGAGGCTACACGTGGAGTTTGGAACAAATTTCATTAGGTGTAGTAGTTTGACTATATCTAGTGACTTTCTAAATTTGATCAAGGAGAAGCAAATGTTGGACCCGAGCCTGAAGGAGATAACTGAATTAATAGGAACAGAACAGGCTAAAGATTTTAGGGTAGGGTCTGACGGGGTATTAAGGTTCAGAAACAGAGTATGTGTACCAGAAAATNAGGAGATAAGAAGACTAATCCTTGAAGAAGGGCACAAGAGTCGTTTTAGCATACATCCTGGTATGACTAAAATGTACCAAGATCTCAAGGAGTCCTTTTGGTGGCCTGGAATGAAGAAGGATGTAGCACTGTTTGTAGCAGCTTGCTTAACTTGTCAGAAAGCAAAGGTGGAACATCAAAGACCTGGAGGAATGCTACAACAATTAGACGTGTCGGAATGGAAATGGGATAGCATTGCTATGGACTTTGTTACCCATTTACCACGGACAGTAAGAGGTAACGATGCTATCTGGGTCATTATTGATCGATTAACAAAAAGTTCTCANTTTTTAGCAATAAATCTCAGAATGTCAATGGCTAAGCTGGCACAACTGTATATAAAAGAAATTGTAAGATTGCACGGTGTTCCTTNAAGCATTGTATCAGACCGAGACCCAAGATTCACTTCTAGATTCTGGCAAACCCTACANGAAGCTATGGGCAGCAAACTAAGAATGAGTTCAGCGTACCATCCTCAAACTGATGGTCAATCTGAAAGAACCATCCAATCACTGGAGGACCTGCTGAGAACCTGTGTATTGGATCATTTAGGAAGTTGGGATGAAGTACTTCCTCTCGTGGAATTCACCTACAATAACAGCTTCCAGACTAGTATTGGAATGGCACCTTACGAGGCTNTATATGGAAGAAGATGTCGAACTCCCTTATGCTGGTACCAGGATGGTGAAAAAGCAGTGATAGGACCTGAACTACTACAACAAACCACAGACAAGATAAAGTTGATACGAGAAAGAATGAAGGCTTCGCAGAGTAGACAAAAGTCATACGCCGATCAAAGAAGAAGACCGCTGGAGTTTGCAGTCGGAGATCATGTTTTCTTGAGGGTGACTTCAACCACTGGTGTAGGAAGGGCACTTCGATCGAGGAAGTTTCTCCTAAGTTCATTGGTCCATATCAAATTTCGAGAAGAATTGGGCCAGTCGCTTACGAAATTGCCTTACCCCCTCAATTGGCAAATCTTCATCCAGTGTTTCATGTCTCTCAATTAAGGAAGTATGTACCCGATCCTTCTCACATTTTAGAAGTCCAGCCTCAACTAGAGAAGGATATGTTATGTGGTGAGAGTGGTAGGAGATCCTGGATAAGTATTAGAGTATTAGGAAAACCACCAACAACAGGACCCTCAACATCAACTCGTACACTAACATCATGTCGTAATAGAGTCTCTCCCCGAGACTCATTAAATATCAAATTCTCATATCATAGCATTCACCTCGTACAGAAATCACACAATATATATATATATCAAAAGTTATAACCAAATAAATTCATTACAAAAATAGATCAAGATAAAGACTAGTAATAAAATAATTTCAAATACAGCAAAGTCACATAAATTTAAACAAAATAACATTTATTCACATAAAATTCAATATACAAAATTAAATGGAATTAAATAAAATACGGTAAACACTTGGGGAAATAAGAAGTTGAATTCGGCATAGCCAATTAGACAACTTCTCATTCTACCAAANATTGCAAAGAAATAAATAAACATAAAGGAAATAAATAAAATTGCAAAAGAAATAAAATAAATAAATAAATGGATGTATTGGGGAAATAAGAGGTTAAATTCGGCAGANCCAATTAGACAACTTCTTATCCTTCCAAAATTGCAAGAAAATAAAGAGGCATAAAGTAAATAAATAAAATAAAAATATTGGGGATATAAGAATTA
>NC_028360.1:19345009-19368312 GCF_000741045.1 Vigna radiata var. radiata | reverse complement strand
TTAATGAAAATCTACTCAACATTACGTGGACTTCTTATCTCTCTCTTTTTTTTTTTTTTTTTTTTTTTTACTATTCACTTTTTACTATTCATTTTTTTTTTAAACCTTCAAAATTTATAATTTTTCCTATAATGAATAGTTATCCTAATGTCACATGTTTATTATTATTATTATAATTTTCTTTATATTTTCTATCTTTAATATCATTACTACTATTTATGAAAATTTTTCCTAGACTTTACACACTAATTACAAGTTCATTTCAAAACTTATAAATAAATGTCAAAAATAAAAAAATATATGATTACATTTATTATTATGAATTTAAAATTTTAGTTGTTAGAGTTTGTTTAATAGATACATCTAAATGGTTGTAACATAAACAAGAAAGAATTTTAAAGGAACTCGAAGTATAGTGTAAATAAGTGTTTTGAGAAGATTTCACACTCCAAACATTTTATAAATTTTAAAACATACAATGTAAATATACAGAGTATAAGTACTTTTTGACACTAATATACCAATTGACAAATTTCTGTAAGTAATACTTTGAAATTTTGTAATCTAGCAATAAATTTTGAAATAAAATTAATCAATAAAAACATTAAACAGACTAAAAGCTAGTATAAGTAGGCTTATCTTTCATACCAGAATATTGCTGCTGGTTATTTAACCTTATTTTGATGGTGACCACTAGCTGAAGTAGGTAGGATTTGAATTTATTTATTCTTTTACCTACTTGTGCTGCATTGATTTCTAAACTGCTACTCTCGAGAAAAGAGAAAAGATGGAGAAGAAAATTATCCTCTGATGATTAAAAACTAATTAAGTCAGTTTGAATACGGAACTCTCCGATTTTGGGTGGGAGGACAAACTCGTAGCGTTAAATTGTTTGTTATCAATTGGCGGTGAAAACACATAATGTGTTTACTTTTTTTTTCCTTCTTCTTCTTGATAACAGAAAATACTAAAATTAATATTATTGTAATTATAAAAGTAAATTTAAATAATTTTTTATAAATTACTATTTTTAGATTATTTTTTTTAAATCACCCTGGACTATTATTATATTTTAAAATGAATTTAGTTTAACTTTATTTTTGTTTTGAGTTTAAGTGCAGCATTGGATTTTCCTGATTTAAGGAAATAAAAATAACTCATGCTATAGTTTAAAAAAAAGTTAAAAGGAAATGTTTTTAAAAGAATAAAAAATGATTATCGTTTATTCAAGATACTAAAAACATATTAAACGTTTATTCTCTATTTTTTTATGTTATTTCAGAAAATTATCCCAACCACACCTCCAGATGACCACAATCAATGGATTTTAGACCCATCCATGTGACATTAACTTTGATCCATTCAATTATTAGCACCAAAAATCATATCATGATCCACTGTTAAACTTATTTCAATTCAACAAAATATCCCAATATTATCTCTCTTTAATAGTTCAAACTTCAGTAATTGAACATTTTCTTATGATAAACTAAACGGTAGCAAACAATTATAAAATAATTTATACGTAAATTAATTTTATTTTGGATTTTATAATTTTCTTTTCATTTTCCTATAACTCAAAAATATCAAACGAAATTTTAGAATATATATATATATAAAAGAAGTAATTTGGGAAGGTCGATTGACTAGTGAGTGAGTGTACAAATAACTAACCCAACCGAACAGGGAAATCAATACAGTAGTAAATAATGAATAATAATGCAAAAAATTAATCCAAATAAAAAGAATATATTAATGCATGAACCCGAATCCACCGCCTTTGAGTTGTGAGTCTCTTTCAGTCACAGCACAGAGGAAGAGCACACTGCACAGATCTGGGTGGTGACTGAAGGGATCTACCCTCTTTCATTTCTCATCACTATTGTTGGGTAAGCCCTTTTCCTAATTTTCCCTTTTACCCATTTTGCTTCTCATGCACTCTATGTGGTACAAGATCACACCTTTAATCATCAACTTAGCCTTTATCATTGTTCTTTCTTTACTACCTGCACAGCTATATCACTCACTCAATTCGATCTGTTTCGTACTTGTACTCCATTTTAAGTTAACCCCCTTTTTTGGGTTTAGTTCCACTGGATCGATTTGCTTTTATTTGTTGATGCTTCATTGTTTATGTTCTGAAACGGGTGTTGTCTATTTGAGCTTAAGCTTAGTGTATTCAGTCCTTAGAAGCATAGTTTTCTTAATGTATTGGAGCTTTTTGGAATCAATTATGTTATGACTGATGTGTTTGTTAAGTAGAACTATCAACTTCCCACGTTTAGAAAGTGATATGAAACTTTAAGAAAGGAGTTTTGCCGTACTGAGTTTGATGGGATTGTTAGGCGAATTTTTCTGTGTGTAACTTTGGTACTTGACACTGCAGAATACACTTTTTTTCTTATGGTCACTGCATTGGTTTAATTGGAAAACTGTTGAGATATGCACAAGATTCTTGTTGCAAGTGTATTGCATCTTGATCGTATTAATAAATGACCATGCCATGTGGAGCCTTTTAGCATTTGTTATGCATTTTGTATTATTTATTTCTCAACTAAAGCTAAATGGGTGGCCTTGGCTTCAAGAAAAGTTTATCCCTTGGAGAAAGCAGCATAGGTAGCAGATACTTACAACTTATTTGAAACACACAACCGAGCTTGTTTCCATAACTTGTGGCAGGTCTGAAGTCTCATTGCCGTTATCATGTCAAGGAGGCCAGGAAATCCTTCACGTCGGTTAGCTGATGATGGAAGTATACCATTTGTGGCATCTATCCAGTCCAAATCTCAAAACTCTCCCCTCTTATCTATTGGGCTTGTGATTGTGGTATGTTTTCTTTCAAATATGTATCTTAATATGGAAATAGTCTGATTTCATTTCATTTTATTTGCAATTTTTCTGTTTGATATACCATGAGTGCCCCAATGCCGATCCTGCTTCTGTGGTATTTTCCACTTCTTATTCCCCTGTACCTACATCAATATACAGTTTTCTCAATTTACTATATTCGTCAGCTTGGTGTCAACACATTGTATTTGATAAGTTGACATTTATAAATTTTCAGGGTGCAATCTTCTTGATTGGTTATTTTTACAGCAGTTCAGGTTTGTACTCTGTCACCAATCTGGTCAATTGAAGCCTGGAGAAATAATAAAAGGATTTTGAATCTTTCGTCCTCCAAATGTTGTGTTTCAAATGCCAAGCGACCTACCAGAGTGAACTTTTGATTTTGGATGCAGTCATTTAGACCTGATTACTGTACAACTTCCTTGGGTTTGTTAAGTTTGGATCGTGACATTTTGGTCATTAAGAAAAATGTGGTTAAGGAGCGGTTGATCTAACATTGCAACTGATGTACAACATGGAGTATAAATGTAATAAGTTGCCCAAGCGGTAGCAGAGAGCTAGAGGAAAAATATGAAGAGATTTGTGGAGGTCATGCTTTAAAAGTAAAAATTAAGAAAACTTCTTTGTAAACAGTCATATTTGGAAATAATTTTGAGGTAGGTAAAAGGGCACACTAGTCAAGTTTAGAAGAGAACACAAATTTTCTTCTGAAGTGTGCTAATTTCTTGATATCCATCAGATTCGGTGAATTAGTCAAATTCATTAAGGGAACTGATTTAATACCTCTTTCACCGTTTAAAATGAAGTGAAGAGCTTTAATGTCGGTTCAGTCTTCATTGTAAACTAAACAAATACAAGTTCGTTCAGCATGTTGATTCACACATATTATACCATCCTCATGGATCCTAGTCATCCTCTCACTGATCATTTTGTCAACTCAATTATGAATTTTAGCTAGATTTTTTTTTTTTGTAAATTAGAAAGAAAAGTGGCTAACATCACTGAATAAACTAACAAGAAGATATATTCTGTTTCATGAACTTTTGCGCTTTGTATAAAATTCTATTGATACTGATGTTTTTTGTTTGTTTGGTCACACGGCAGGTGGAACTAGTAGTGATATTAAAGATTTTAGTAAACTTGAAGGTAAAAACTAACTTTATCCTGTTTTATGATTGAAAATGTTCTACTCACATAGATTTTTCCATGTAAGGCGGCTTAGCATGTTTATATGAAACTGAGGTAAATAATGTTTGAAATGATTCATTTCCTTTAATTTAAATAGTCCTTTGTGTGTTTCCTTATATTTTTCAATTCATTTGTGTCTCCTTTTATTTATTTCAATTCATTTTTATGTCTCTCTAAAACATGCACATCTTTATTTTTGACCTTGTGGTTTCATTCCATAGCTTGCTCTTGATTGAGGTTGGATAGTTTGGTTTAAAACTAGAAAGTTGTTGTTTGTTTTGGTATCATTATTGACATACAAGTATAGAACTATAGATAGGACTATCAGATTATGCATCATAGTTTACCTTCAGATATTCAATCTGTTAATAACTTGTACTGTTTTTTCGGAAACATCCTCAATTATCCCTTCCGTAACTTTGTATCCATTTTCATGTTCTAAAATCTATATGGTGAAATTAATAATTGTTTTCTATTTTCTGTTTTCAAATCTTATCAACTAGAATAGTTTTATTAATCATGTTTATAATATCTGTCTATACCAATGGAATAACTTGATGCTCAAACATAAGAAATTGCGACTGTTTGGGCTTTACCAAGAACTATTTTGATCAGATCAATACTGGAACTTTAAAGGCCTTGCAGTTTTGCAGTGGTTGTTCGTTGCCAGTAAGGTCAAGCATAGAAATGGGCCTTGTGGTTTGGCTGACTGGATTGAGGTAGTGTCTATCATCAGAAAGAGAAAAGTGGATAATATATAAATGCGAGTCTTGTCAGCATTGAGAAAAGCCAACAAAGAGCAAGTGGCAAGAATTTTTGTTTTTCCCGTTTCCAATAAAAGATAGAAATTACTTTCAACATATATTTTTTCTCTCTCAAACTCAATTAAACTAATTTTGTTGAAATTTTCTATATTTAACGAAAATGGGAACAAAAAATGCAGAAACCAAATAGACTCTTACATTATTGCCATAAACGTGTGAGAAAATAAAGACTTGACTAGTTGATGATACTTTATTATATCTTATGGCTGGTTTTACTCTCTTACTGGGAGTTATATGATTCTGGCGGTATCATAATGGGAAAGTTAGACATTATCAACATCTTTTTGTACTTTAAGTATGTGCTCATTCATTGACATTTAGTATATAGAATTGTAGATTTCAAATTTTGAGCAATTCTTTCCAATTCAAAAACCTATGGTGTGCATATGCAGGTGGTGCATCATGCTCATCAGAAGTTCTACAGGCATTGCCCGTTTTGAAGAAAGCGTATGGTGACAGCATGCATAAGGTTTTGCATGTTGGCCCTGACTCTTGTCTTGTGGTATCTAGTTTGTTAGAAGAAGAGGATACTGAAGCTTGGGGAATAGAACCTTATGAGTTAGATGATGTTGGTGCGAAGTGTAAAAGTCTTGTACGCAAGGGCATTGTGCGAGTGGCTGATATAAAGTTTCCTCTACCTTATCGAGCAAAGTCATTTTCTCTGGTCCTTGTGTCAGATGCATTGGATTACTTATCTCCAAAATACCTGAATAAAACCCTGCCTGAGTTGGCAAGGGTATCTGCTGATGGCGTTGTTATCTTTGCAGGTACATTGAAACTTAATATAGAACTGGATTTTTCTTAGGCATTTGTTTCTGCATATTATTTGGCTGATAAGGGTCATATTTGTCAAAACCTAAGCTATTCAAGTCATGATAAACTGATGACCTTTCAAGTTTTTTGTTGTCTTCAAATCATGCTCTTTTACTTTCATCATTCACAAGAAAACAACTCATGTTGGCTGTGATAGAAAATTGAGTATCAATTCACTTCTGATCTTTTTCTTCTGAATCTCATTTTCATGTATAGGTTATCCAGGTCAGCAGAGAACCAGGGGTGAAGTGGCCAAATTTGGTCGTCCAGTAAGTGACTTTATTTTATTGAACTTGATGCTTTCTTGACAAGATAGGAATTTAGGCTAATGACTGATCTTCACCATCAACTTGATTGCAAACTTGCCCATTCTGCATTTTTTTTGCGTACTACATACGAGAAATCTATTGGTGCTGGTTAGTTAGTATAAATTACCAGATGGAAAGGGTTACAAAGATGATTTTAGTAGAGGACAAAAAAGAAAGTACAGAGAGGACATAGAAAATTGTTGTCCTAGATTGAAGTAAAGGAACCTGAGATGAGTAGACAGGGAATGACAAATTGCCATAATGCATTAGGAAATCTTAAAAATAATTAATATTTTTGTTTTAATTATGTTTTTAGTCTCTGAAATTCAGAATAAATCTAGTTCTCTGAATTTTGGTTTTTTGCAAAACTTAGAAAAAAAATTATTGGTCAGTACTACAGTTTTAAAAATATAGGCAAAGAACTAAGCATATTGCACATGTCACGGTAAATAGGGTAGTTATTGACTAGTGTTAGGTATTATTACCCAAAACATTGTTATTAATTCAGATTTTCCCCTTTTGGTTGTTGTTATGAAGGCCAAATTGCGCAGTTCCTCTTGGTGGATAAGATTTTTTGTTCAGACTGGTTTAGATGAAAATGAAACTGCTGGAAAGAAGTTTGAACAGGCTTCAGTGAAGAAGGCATACAAACCAGCATGCCAAGTTTTTCACCTCAAATCATTACCTTGAAACTTCACTCTCTTATTTTTATACTTCACTTAATTAATGCTTACAAGCTATGCTTTTGAGATGACCATCTTTAGCACCCGAAGGGTAAAGTTCCATACATTATTCTGTTAAATTATAGTCCCATGGTGACCACATATGTTAGATTCAATTATTATGTATTTTATTGCCAACCCATTGTAAACTATTTTTGTCTTCATAGTGTTCCACATGTTTTCTGTTGACAAATGATATTTGTTTCTTCAGTAAAGTACGTACTGTTTAGGAAACTCACTGATTTGACGCATTTATGGCTAACACAGATAGTTTTCTTTATTACCAAAAGTTTTATTATTTTATTCTTCTATAATATGTGACGGGATAACCATATTTGTTTCTCTTTTCAGCAAAATTTCTCTGTATCTAAGTTTTTTTATGCAGAATTTGTTGTCACCGAAGGTTTACGACCAACTTTGTAGTTTATAGATCACAAAATTTATATATGATTAAAATAGTAATGTTGATTTTTTTATTATCTGTATATATTAATATATATAATTTTAAAATAGTCGAGAAAAGGAGAAACAACTCCATGTAAATAAAATATTTTAGTTCTTAATACATTGTGTATGTGAACTTTATCTTAATTTCTCTTACCTTAAATGATATCCAAATTAATCATCGCCTTAAAAAAAGTTATATGATATTCAACAAATCTTGAAGATAATATCATAAAAATTTATATGATATTATATGCACTAAATATATTGAAATTTTTATGAGATATTTAAAGCTTAATTGATAACTATTTGTATTTCAGCTTCATTGCATTCTGGTGTGTCGTATCGAGAATGAAGATTGATACAATACAACATGTTAATATAATATAACCTCAAAGATAAAGTATAGTCGAAAAGCAAACAGAGAAGAAGAAAGTTCAGTGCACATGTGACATTTCACACCAAATTTTGATGCTGTAAGAGTTCCGAAATTTATGGTGTTGGGTTGGGTCCTCTCCTCATATCACTGCGAGATTCCTAACATGTGAACTTATCAATTATGAAAGAAAGATATAAAGTAACACACGTTTAAATTCATTTAACATATTATGATAATAAAATAATTACAAAAAAATAATTTTTTATATTTTTTAAAAATAAAACATAAAATAAAAAATAATATTAAATAAACGTAAAATATTTATGTATCAAAATATTATTTTGTAAATACAGATATATTTAGTGATATCGTCACTGATTGTGATGTTTTTTCACCCATATTTTTCAATAATAGTTTGCTCACATGCATCACTTTACTGTTAAACGATTGCTTCAATAAATAAGCAAAAAATATAATATCATTGTTAAGAAATTCAAAATGTAGTCACGCAACAAGTTTCTCTTTTTTTTAATCTGATTAAATTTATTGAGTTCTATGCTATACACATAATGGAAAACGATCATGTTTGCTTACAACATTTTCAAACAATTAAGATCACATAAAGCATTCATTTCGATTCTTATTTTCTGTAAAATTGTATTCGTGCGGCACTCATGTTATAACAAAGACAAGAGAACAGATTAAATAAAAATATTTTTAAATTTAGCAATATATTTAAAATTAATTAAGGAAATATACTTACTTTTCATTTCCTGAAATCATTCTATTCTATTTATTAAAAAAAAAAAATTGTACTGGTGAGGTTTTAGCTACCCAGCTGAAAAAAATTATACTGAAAATAATAATTTTTGGGAATCATAACTATAAACTTAGTTTATGTTCCCTGTGTATTAAATTTATAACTTTTTTTAATAAAATTTTTGTAACTTTATATTTCGAAATAAATAGTTATAGCTCAATCAAACATTTTAAAAAAGAAACAATTAGGTATACGTCAAAGCAAAAACCAATAAAACATTCTGCTACATAAAGAACCTTTTTAAATAATTCTTTTATATATATATATATATATATATATATATATATTTATTTAAGAATATTATAGTGAAAGTAAAAAGATCATAACAGTAATTATTAGAATTGTAATTTAACATATTGCTTTTCCCCCAAATAGGACTTTATAATTAGACAATAGAGTAAATATATGTAATCTAAATAATCAGTAAAGAAATGACAGACACAGTGGAATCCAGGCAAAAGTGATAAGTATGGTATATATAATGTTAGTGACAATAAAGAATACTAATCTTTTTACTTTCATACTTTACTTTTTTACATAAGCCATACAGAATCACACGCGCGTTTTGTTTATATTCGGTGTTTATCTTTTCAGGTTTTCCCTTTTTACTTTTTCAGCTAATTTCTTTTATTATTTTTATCATAAATTAGAAAAGATCAATTAAAAATATATATTTTGATATACATAAATTTTAACATTTATTTAATACTTCTTTTTATTTTTTATTTTTAAATATAAAAATTTATTTTTTATGATATTTTATTTTTATACTGTATGTCAAATAGATATTGTATATCAAATAAATCTAGAAGTATGTATGTTATTCTAACATTACTTAATCAATTAATACTCATATATTCATACATACCCATATAATTTTGATTTGTACTGATATTTACTTTATTTTATATAAACTTGTATAATATTTTTAGAGTGATAAATATTTTAAGATATTTCCACCCATATTTTCATTCTTAAATAAAAATGTTGTACAGTGATATAATAATACTGTGAATAAATGTGGTTTTTTTTATGATCGTAATAATAAGATGAAACACTTCACATTCGTTTTAAAAAAATAAAATATCTTAAAAAAAATAAATTTTTGTATTTTATTTAAAAAAAATAAGAAGAAAAGATATCACATAAATATAAAATAATTGTTTGTATTAAAATATCATTTGTTCTCTTTTTAACTCTATATAGTAAGTGGGGAAAATTTATTAACTCTATATCGTAAATGAGAAAAATTTATTGAAACTGTTTTTTATTATCTGAGTAAGTATTTAACTCGAGTTAGTTTAATCGGGTTAATTATTAAAAAACATTATTTTGTTTTGGTTTGTGTGGCCTGAAGTGCTCCACTCTACTATAAATAGCTACTTTAAACAACACCTCCGTCAGTCACATTCATTCTCCAAAACAAAGAACAAAAGAAGAGAGAGAAACAATAATGATGTCCCCATGGCATGTGATCGTAGCGATTGTTCTTTTGCTATGTGCAACAAGACTGACCCTGGCTCAGAACACTCCTCAAGACTATCTTGAGGTGCACAACCAGGCTCGAGCGGAGGTTGGCGTTGGTCCACTGTCGTGGAACCACACCCTTCGAGCCTATGCTCAAAGGTATGCGAATGAGAGGATCCCTGACTGCAACCTTGAGCACTCTATGGGACCCTATGGCGAGAATCTTGCAGAAGGGTACCGCGAAATGAAGGGTTCGGATGCTGTGAAATTCTGGCTCACTGAGAAGCCTGACTATGACTACGGTTCCAATCGTTGTGTTCACGATGAGTGTGGGCATTATACTCAGATTGTGTGGCGCAATTCTATTCATCTCGGGTGTGCAAGAGCTAAGTGTAACAATGGTTGGATGTTTGTCATCTGCAGCTATTCTCCACCAGGAAACTATGAAGGAGAACGACCTTATTGATTGATTCTCTTTCTTATCAATATGTGCTACCTCGTAGAGTGTCCTGTTTTTATGTCTTTGTTTGGAAATCACCATGTGTAATATTCAAATATATGAAGACATTTATCAGTACAAGTACAACCGTAATTAATTAGTTTTTTATATTTGCTGTTATACTTGTTATTTGCTTGTTTTTGTTGCTTTAAAGTAGGTTGATGACATTGCTTTTCAAATATTTGATTCATGGGGTATGATGCAAGGAGCATTTATCAGAGAAACAATCACTTGCATTCAAGTGGCACAAATTTGATGCATGATTAAAATATGGTTTCCACTTAACAAAATTATCTTATTTTTAATTTTTCTCTTTTTACAAATATAAAAATTAATTTTTTAATAATAAAAATATTCTTAAAAGTATGTTGTCATGTCAACTGATGCAACTCATGTGAAAAAAATTGACAGTATTAAACATTAATCATTAATGGCAGCATCTGTTTTGGACAGTTATATATCAATTTTGTAATTTTGTAACTGTTGTTAACTATACATGCCGGAAATAAATGACAATGGCAGAAAAGACATCAGACCGTTGAAAGTAAGAAAATATTCAAAATTACTCACCAACTTTTTATTTAGTTGTCTTTTGCGGGTCCAAAATGCTCATGTAAGATGGTTTTTTCAAAGGTATGCAGTGGGGGTTATAAGATTTACAAGACTTTTCTACTGCCATATAATAATATGATATAAAAAATTTAAAGTAATGATATTTTTTAAACTTTAGAAACATATATTTATATTAACAATCAAATAAAATATTAATAAAAAACTAAATCAAATTAAGATATTATAAAATGAAAATTTTGAATGCTCTTTTAAAAAGAAATTAGAATTAATTAAGTCGTGGTTCACCATTCTATCTTAAAATAAATATTTGATTGTGGAATTTCTGAAGATATTTTCTTATGTAATTATTTTTTTAAAATGAGAATAATATTACATATAACTTATTATTTTTATTTATCATGGTGTAATGAAAATTCTAAAATTATATTTGTTTACTAATATTTTTGTTAATATTTTTTTATTAATATTTGTTTTTTTTTTCAAAAATAACCTTAAACGAAACTTAAAAATATAGAGCAATAAATAAAACAAGACAAAATAATGTAATGAATGTCATAGGATGAAGATGATGGAAAAATATTAATGTAAAGATAATATTCACAATAAAACATTGAATGGTTGTATTAATTTTGTTTTACCAGTATTTATTAACATGATTGACTTGTAAAATAATGGTTTTATTATTATTGCAACTTTCAAATTATTCCTACTTCTTTTTATTATTATTACTTCTTTTTTATTTTATCTTCTGAAACATCAATTTTCTACCATGCTTAATAGATAGAGTCTTAATGATAATTTAATTATTATTTTTATTTTCTAAAACGTTTTTGAAATTATATATTTTAAAATAGACAATACTTTATATATATATATATATATATATATATATATATATATATATATATATATANATATATATATATATATATATATATATATATATATATATATATACATTGATTAATTCTAAATGATGTTATTTCATAAATTTGAAATCGAAACACATCTCATTATATGATTGATTTATTTAATGGAATGTTTTATTTATATTTTATGGATACCGACGTTTTATATAAGAAAGTTAGAGTGATGCCAAAATTTGTTCACGGATCACTTTTGTGTGAAGCAAACACATATTCCATTTCATTTTCTTTACGGACGCCTCACAAACCAACCCTATCATTCAGTTTACCATACTACAACTTTTCAATACCACATATTTTTTTCAACATTCTATTTTTTAAACATTAGTCACATATGTTAGTCTTTAGTATCCAAACTCAAAAGCCGGCTTTCGTAAACAATCAATTTTAAGTTTATTGTGAAATAAATGCTTCATATTGTCTTAATAATACATATTTGCTAAAAAATGTTTATATGGTATATGTTTAATTAAAACATTAGCTTAACTATGGAGTTATTATGAGTTAGGCTACCGAAAAGCAAATGTATTTGTTGATATGAGTAGTCAAATCAATTCCTTTAAGTTATTCTTCAACCGTACAGTCTCATACCTATACAGTCTCTAGATCCCTCTCATTCCGGTGTATGTTCGAATCGTCTATGTATCCCTTTCACTGGAAGTCCGTCAGGAGCCGCTCCTTGTCCGTGCCCCCTGCACCATGCCTCTTGCACCGGCAATCACTCCCCACCCTCGTCAATGCCCCGAGTGTCACATTGTGTGTGTCAGAAGATTGAAGGAGAAACACCCTATCATAAAGTCAGTTTTTCTAAATCAGTACATACTAGTGATTGATGTCTTGATTTGTATGGACTAACATACCTTTTAATATCTGTGGTATTAAACAAAGATATTTGAAAACTTTAATTAAAATTTAAAATTCTAAAATATTGTTTTTACACTAGGTGATGAAACTAAATCAACTTATAATGACGCTTCTAACTAGAGTATATATTATTAATTTTTCTGAATGGATTAATAAAAATTCCAAAACTAAATGGAACCGCAAAAGAATGGTGGGGCCCAGTGAGGTTAATCAGCAGAATTTACTGCTTAATTTGTGGTGGTGCAAGACTACCAAAAAGCATAAACAAAGACGATAAAAGAAAATAAACACAAGGGGAATTTTCAAACTGCTTTTTAAGGAAGCAACCAAAGCTTGCGGGGAAGTCTAAGATGTTTATTTTAAACTTTTTCTTAAAAGAATAACTTAAAATATTTATTATTTTCTTAATCATATATGATGTTATAAGATGATATTGATGAATACTAATAAAATTCAATTTAATTTCTTAAAATATTAAAATCCTATAAGCTTATTAAGAATAGTATAGAAACTTATAATCCTAAGAATATCCACATGCATAATTCATATAATGATCATAAGATCTTCCCGTTATAGTATACTAATATGACATTAAAAAAAAAAAAAAACTCAAGTTTTAAATAATACCCTGAATTATAAAAATAAAATATTGTTTTTCTTTTGTATTAAAAATATATAATTTAGTGTGTATCTTACTAAAGCTTTGCATTGAAGTAAAAATTAAAAAAAGGTGTTAAAAGTGATGTGGTATATAGAACCAATAAATACTTTAAAACATTATATAATTGCCATTGTGATGCGATATAAGGTCACATATTTATATCTTATTTATTTTCTAGTAACTTAAATATCAATTTTTTTTTTTTTATATTTATCGTTTTTGTTTCCATGGATGTAGTATTGTAATCGACGTAATAAGATACTTTGCGCACTTGCTTAAGAAGATAGATTTGAGGAAGAACAATCCTCTTATCCCCTTATGAGTAAAGGGAATAAAGTAAAAAGATAATTCAACATAGATCATTTTACACAAATGTTTTTTTACTTTTAATTGAATTATTCATTGAATTTTAATTGTGATGAAATGCTTTTATTATTATTATTATTATTATTAATTGTATAAGGACCAAAAAAATAATCTAGAAGTAATATTGATTTTAAAGATAAATTAATTATTTTATTAATAAAAGGTGAATGCATGTAATTAAAATTTTTATTGATAAAGTTCATTTTATAAAAAATCATAATATCTCCAGAACTCTTTTCTAATATTCATCTACTTTTTTATAAAATTTTAACCCCTCTTTTCATCATTTTGAAGATAAAAAACATTTGATTAATTTAATAAAATTCTATTCAAACATTTTATTAGAGTAAAAAACAAAATAAGTTTACTTTTTTATCTTTTTTAGATTAACAAATATTTTTAGTTGCATGTGACCTGTGATTTAATATAGTTGATTTTAAATAGTTCAAAATAAGTATTTATTTGTTTGTAATCATAAAATCAATGATTTTTAAAAATATATTTATAATGTAAAAACTTTTTTTTTTCTAACGTGATTAAATCAACTATTCTATTGATATGATCTATTTTGAAGATCAATGTTTCTATCAAAAATTTAATTTTATATTTAATATTCAGAAAGTTAATGGAAGAAGATATACAACCATTCAATGAGTGCATTGTATTTTATAAATACTACAATCAGTATTAAATACAAATTTCTTATTTACACATATTTTAAAAAAACATATTATAAGGACTGCATAAATATCAATGTAATAAGTATTAATATAAAGTATTTGATTTTTTTGTTAAATGTCATTAGAGTTTATCAGATATTGTGAAGTTTAGGTTTCAAGTAAGGTTCAAGTATCCTTCAAAAACATATTAAAAATTTAGATCGCATTCTATAAATGTTGTATATTTAATAAATGCAATAAATAATATTAAATAAAAATATGTATGGATATATTTACAAAAATACCAAGTTATTAATGTGAAATGTCCCTTTATAATTAAGTAATAAATATAATTAATGTGAATATTTAATCATTTGTTAAGTATAAACAATTGTTGTAGTGGATTTTACAAAATTCATATTTTAATTAATGTTTTATTTAGTCATTCACATAAATATACATGTACTTAAGATAGCTATTTTTATTTTTATAATTGAATATTTAATGTAAATCTTATTTCTAAATGTTATGTCATATATTTAAAAAAAAAAATCTTATAATACCTGAGGATTGAAATTGAGTTAAACTTGACTATGAAATGAAGGTGTCTTTGTAATAAAGTTTATGATGAATTCAATCCTTTAAAAAAATAATTAAAAACAAAAGGTAGTTATTTACTATTTTAGTGATTCACACATGTTGATTTTGAAATTTGTATTAATCACTTGCAACTATTCTCCTCCTGGCAACTATATTGGCGAAAGACCATACTGACTTCCTCCATTATAGTTGTTGCAACCAACCATGCATTTCATATCTATTACATATTAAGACTATAAAGTATAACATCACTATCATTTATATAAATTTTCATTCTGTTAACAACGTCTATTATTAATAGAGTTTAGACATTAAATGGTCAGTATAAAAAATATGCTTAGTAATTACTTAATTTCGTTAAACTTTTTTTATTCCGTTAGGAAGACACTTTCATTGTTATTGAAAAGTAATAAAACTAATTAAAATTCAATATTTATATAAAACACAATTTATTTTTATTTTTTTATGTTCATAAACCTTCAAAATGAACTTAATGATATTGACGCAAGCAAGAATAAGATTTTATTAAAGTCACTTTACAAATATATTAACCCGAACACATGCGCATATGTATAATTAAATGTTTTTATTTATAATTAACAATTAATTATAGGTATTGACATATATATTAATAAAAGATTATTTATATCGTGATTTTATTGTTATAAAATGATGAATTAAATACTCGTGACGAGGTATCCAATAGATATTTGATATCTGAAAGTATTTAATGTTTACATTAGTAATAAATATCATATTACTTATATATGTGAGTATTTATTATTATAAAAAATTAGTATTAATTTATATTTTATATTTTTTATAATTTTATTTACATTTTATTTTAAAAATTTATAAAATATTTTTTCCAAATATTTATATATATTCATAAATTTTAAAATATTTGTAAGTATTATTTAAACTAATACCTAATCTAACAAGTCAATAACAAATAAATTATGTTTTTTACAAATCAAATAACAGTTAAACATTATCCATATGTAACTCAATCCATTACCATTCATGCAAATATATATATTCACTAATAAGTGTGAAAATTAGTTATTTTTACACTTAAAAAATGAGCTTAGTCTTGTAATTACATGTTGTTTCTCATTGAAAATTTGTAGTAGAAACTTGTGTAAACATTGTACGGGAAAATTTACATTATTTGAACTGGTGCCAGTCAATTTTCACTAAGTGCAAGACATCATTCGCATAACCAAAAGGAAGACTTTACGCATAGCACACCAACACTATATATGCATTGAGCGAATGACATCAGTTGAAGAATAGCAGTTGAGAAATTCGCTACATACACACTTGCGCGCTGAATGAATTAATTAAATAATGTTGGTTTAAAAGTCGTGACAGAAAGAGAGAAACTATCTTTTGACATATATATCAAAGCACAAAAAACATTAGAGAGATCAGGAAACGCTAAGGAAACTACTTCAAGGCATCCAAACAACATTGTATGCAAGGGATTGCAAAACTGCGTACGTCCTAGATTGCTAAGAGTAACTAAATCTTTCTTTTGTTGGAATTGAATGTAATGATTGACATTTAATGTAATCTTCCTGTTCAATATAATTGTGTTCATATGCTTTTCTTGTTTTAATTGTCATTATACGGAAGTATGGTGTATTTTATATATTCAAATTGTATTGGGAAGTAAATTTGATTATGAACATAAGAAAAGCAACCAAAAAGAACAATGCTAGGAATAGTTTCAATTCTTCTAGTCATTTATAAACATCAAATTTTAATGCAAGGATTATGTTTAATTACTTAAGGAATTAATGATTGAACATATATCTTTAGAACTTGTTTGAAGGGATTAAACCAATATACCGTGATGTTAATGTTTGAATGCAAATTATATTGTTCAAAAAAATTACTGTAATGTTAGTCATGAACTCAATTCCAACTATGCTTTCTTTCAACTTTTACATTCAAATTTTAATATTTTGTTTATTTCATTACTTTTAATTTATTTGAATCAAATTTTTATCGTTATTAAATTGATTTTGATAAATAATTAGTGTTAGATAACATAAGTCAATTTCCTTAAGAAAACGTTACTTTAAACTTATTTCACTATATTATTTAAAACGATTTAGTATATTGCTAAAAATATTAATTATCATTATATATAAAAATTTACAACTCTAAAAATATCCACATGCGTGGTGTGATCATATATAAAAATATATAATTCTAAGAATATCTAGATGCATTGTATGAGTCATATAATAGATCATACGACCTTTTCCGTTTTAATATACTAATGTGACATAAAAAATAAGACTGAGTTTTAAATAATATCTTGATTTATAAGAATAAAAAAATATTTTTTATTAAAAATATATAATTTTATTCGGTACTTTTAAAATATGATATTATAAACTCAATTTTCTATTCGAGTAATTAAACTCTATTTACGTTTGACTATTCTATTGTTTTTAATTATAATTAAAAATTCATTAACAATAAATATTTATTTCTCTGTAAAATATAATTTTGTTTATTAAATTTAATTACATTCAACTTAGTTGACTTTAGGTTTCAATTAGCGGTTCTAGATGATTCTGTAAGAAAGCTTGATACATCTGAGATTGTGGGGGAGCTAGAGACTAAGGCGTGTTTCATGTGACTAGTATTACGCGTGTCTAGGCCCACAAGAACACAAGTTATTGATATGAAATTTTCTTTTACAATTAAGTAATAAATATAATTAATGTAAATATTTAATAATTTATTAAATAAAGATTTAATGTGAGTCTTAAATTTTTAAATTTTATATTTTACGTTAACATAAAAAAATGTTATAATATTTGAGTACTGAAATTGATTATGAAGTGAAGATGTGTTTGTAATAAAGTTGAAGTTTCGATAAATGGTTACGATATGAACTAAATCCTTTAAACCCTATAAATACCTCACAACAGCCTCAATCTTATTCATCAAACACTTCCCTTTCAATATTAATTTCTGCAAAGCTGTGAAGAAATTAATACTATAACCAAACAAAAATGGGGTTGTGCATTAAGGTTTGGTTTTGTGTAGTGAGTGTGTTGGGGCTGGCAATGATGAGTGATCTTGCCAACGCTCAAGATTCACAGAGAGACTATCTGAATGGACACAACCCTGCACGATCAAATGTTGGTTTGAAAAATATAGTTTGGAATGATACAGTTGCTGCTTTTGCGCAAAAGTATGCTAATAAACGTAAAGATTGTCAACTGGTTCATTCAGACGGTGGTGGCATCTATGGAGGCACTTTCATCGGTTGCAACTATGATCCCCCTGGCAACTATGTTGGTCAAAGACCCTATTAATCATTTACTTCTCTAAATGTACCAGCTATCACTTTCCACTGCTTCTATATTTCCAATAAATCACTATAAAATGCAAGTACTGCATCCTGCATGAATTTAGGTCTCCACCTTAGTAAATTCATGTAGTAACTTGTGTTGAAATTATAATAAAATGTTGTTTCTCGTACTACTTTATAACTTTTGATGACTGTGTGCTTCTATAGTTGATTTTAGAAAAAAAAAATCTTCATTTGATAGTAAAAGTAAAATGGTCAAAATAAATAATTTTTTGTTTTTATAAAGAACGTGAAAAATATTTATATTTAGATCATAATAATAAATATACAAAAAGTTTCAATAATATGTTATAGGTAAATCTAAGACTGTCAATTAGAATAAGCGATACGCTATCTCTGATCCAACATCTCTTTTTGTCTTGAAAGCCCATAAATTGCATGTTGTTTTTCGTACACCTCTTATAATCAATATAAAATAGGGTAATATATGTTAATATATATATATTAATATTTCAGTAATGAATCAGTAAAATATACAAAAATATATATTGAATTTTTTTATTGAATTTAGAGAATATCAATACAAAAATAAATAATGAATCAGTAAAAAAAAAATATATGTATTATGATAAAATATTATTAAAAAAACTGTGTCAAAATATATATATATTTTTTATAAAATATATAGATTTATTATTTGTTACAAGTCCTTCGTATACACAGTAAAAATAAAAATACTAGATATAAAAATGAAACTAAAGGAATCTTAGCTCTATAGTCTTTTTTGAGGTGTATAAATTAATGGAATATCATAGAGTTTAGATATACAGACAATAATATCTCCTTCTTAAAGATAAAATGTAATTCATGAAATGATTTGTGGAAAAAGTTTTGAGATGAAAATGTTCATACGCATAGTATTGTTATAAATATAAAGGGGAAATTTCAAACATCCACAGCATTTTGAGAAGAGGACAGATAAAACGGTAGAAAAAAAAGGTTATAAATACAATGTGATGCGATGAAAAAAAGTAAAAAAGATATGTCTATTTGTAATTTACCTTTTACAACCGTGTTTTTAAAAATAAAATAAACATTTCTTGTGGTGCTTATGTGGTTCCACTATAATTGAGGAATGTCTTTGCTTATTTTTGTCCATTTTTATTTAAATTGAAATAATAATAAGAGTATTATTATTATATAGAGTACATGTTTGGTAAACGTCATCGACACCACGTCAGCAAGCTATCTAGTTTTGTGTCATCCACACACGATGTTATGGTTTTGAAAATTCTAAAGTAGATGAATTAAAAATATCAATATCCAATGTAGAAAATCAAATACACCTATTTTTGTTGTAATATTTTTGTACCCTGTTTAAGTACTAGATTTATTATTAAATTCTATTCTTAAATTTTTTTTACCTCAATATAACACCTAATAATTATTGTGCTGTATTTATACTCTTTCAATCACGTAACTACAAAATAATTCCTACTAGCTGCTTCAAAACACACCTCCCAACATAAACATTCTCATAACTTTCATACTTATACTTTCTATACAATAAACACATGAAATCATTACCTAAACACTGTTGATAATAACACCAACGTCGTTCTAAGAATTTACGATTTTCTAATAACATTTGTAATATCTAGATATTTTCTGCTCGACTGAAAACAGTCGAATAGACTTTGAATGCGCATCCATTGACCAAGAAACTACAAAGGTTGTTTCACTCAGTTAATTATCTTTCCTGGTCAATTCCTGAAATAAAAAAATAAATAAAAAATCCGATATCAAAATATAGCTAGGATTCATAATAGATCTGAAGTTTTTTATTTTAATGTTTCTGTCAAATTTTATTTTTAATTATGGGCTAACGGAGAAAGATGTTCACAAACTACGAATCCCGTTATAAAATGAACAATATCTTAAATATAATAATAAATTCAAAACAATAATATCATATCAAATTTAAGATTGAAAGAAACATAATCCACCTTATTCAAGGCAGTGACAAGGCGGCTTCTGTTTAATAAGACGAAAACGGATTTCATTATTTTATATTTATTTTTAAAGAAAAAGTTTATTTTTATCTATATTGGATTATACGTATATCGTATCCATGTTCCTAGTATATTTTTTATCATTTCAATATTAATTAATTAAATTTTATAAATATCACGATAAAAAAATATGAATTACAAAATATTTAATATTAAAATAATGTATTATTATTTTTTGATATCAAATATTTTAAAAATAATTATAATTATATACATTCTAAATTAAAATATCAAATAAAATTCCAGAAAAACCAATATATAAATTAACTTTACAAACATTAATTAAAAAAAATTTAAAAAATTAAAAAATATTAAAAACAATAAATATTTTAAATGTTTCTTACTTTCTTTCTTAAAATTTTAATGAAATCTGCTTTTATATGTTAATAAACATTTAAAAAAGCACAAACAAAAGAAATAAACTAATAATAATTGAAATTTAATATAGATTTTAATCTTCCAAACATTAATCTATATTAAATGGTGATAAAACAATATCATTAAATTATTATATTATTATATTATAGTAAATAAAAATATTTTTATACGATTATAGAGATAAACTTACACTATTGATAATCAATTAAAAAATAAAATAATTATACAAAAAAATTTAATCATTTCAGTGTTCATAGTTTTTGAGTCGAAGTCGTAGATAGGTTTTTTAACTTTTATTTTTGTTTCAATTGGGTTTTTATTTTTGAAAAATTGATGTAATTAGATTATTTCTATTAGTACAATACTAACACTATTAAAAAGAGTGTCACGTTTTCTTAATTTTTTTAGTTATTTTTATTTTTTAATAAAATAACAAATTTATCACGTGTCAACCTGATATTATGTCATGTGTTAATTACAACGTGTCCATGACAATCATGTTACGTGTCATTGCACTTGTTTCAATTTGGTCCTCTATTTTTATTTTGTCTCTATTCAGTTTTAATTTTTTTAAAATTAAATAATTTCATCCCAAATTAAAATGAAATTTAATTTGTGCAAATATTTTGATTAAAATTAATATTTTTATTAAATATATTTTAAAGATTAAGTTTATTTATATTTTACATTGAGTTAATTATATAAATAGTAATTATGTTCTTTAAATATACTTATAAGAGTATGAGGTGACATGCTGGTGTGAATTTTAAATGAACAAGTTAATATCGTGGAATTTATTTTTTCTTAAATAGAATATAGAAGAAAATTTTGTGAAAACCCTAATAAAAGGTTGTTGCTCTTTCTTCTTTTTTTTTATTCTCTTCCACACTCTTTCACATTTTATTTTTAATTCTTACTTTCACCACTTGTTTTTTTAACTCTTATGAATATATTTAAAAAACATAATTAACATTTATAGTAAAATATAAATAAATTTAATATTATTAAAAAAATTTAATAAAAATATCAATTTTAATAAAATATTTGTCTAATATTTTTATACAAATTAAATTTTGTTTTAGTTTAAAAAAGAACTAAATTGTTTAATTTAAAAAAAAAAGGATTGAATTGAGGAAGAATGAAAATACAACTATCAAATCAAAACTAGTGAAATGATATGTAACACTCTTACTATCAAGTTACACTGTCACGTGTAATGTGTGAATTTCACACGTGGCAAAATTTTATTTAATATACATATAATAAAAGTTGAAATAATTAAAAAAAATATTTTAAAAGATAAAAAACCACAAACTGGGACATCCTCTTTAATAGTAATAGTACTCCAGTAAGAGAAAGGACTTATTGTTTCAATTTTTTAAAATAGAGACCTGACTCAAAAGATATATACCAAGGAACTGATTTGCGAATTCAACAAAAACAGAGACGTTGAAATGATTAATCCTATAAAAAATAAAAAATGATCAAAACAATATTTTACATGATAAAAATAAAGAAATGAAAATATTAAAAGAAGTGAAAAAAATCAAATTTGTGACTTAAAAATAATTCGATAGATGAAAAGAAACATATAAGATTAAAGGACTTGATAAGATATTTTTTTATCAAACTAATCAAACTGTTGAGATACAATGAAAATTATTTTACTAAAACAAAAATTCTTCAAATATTTTGATGTGAAAAAAGTAAATAAAAATATTAAAAAATATATAAAAAGGTAGAAATATTCAGTTGAAACATAAATACTATTAATAATATATGAAACATAAATGTGCAAATATTATGACAAAAAAGAAAGTATCTTGGATGTTATTAATAATACATTTTATCTGTGAGTAGGTTATTTTAAAATGTGATTTACAAATGAATTCATATTTAAAAAATAAATAAATAAACCATAGTTTCATTTAATTGAATATGATCACTTTTAAAACTATACTTTGAGGGTTTTTTTATTACAAATCATATTTTTAAACAATTAACTTTTGATAAATATTTAAAAAGTAAAGAAAGTAACCTTAATTAATATAAAATGAAAGTGACCATATGTTTGCAATGACAAATGACTTTTCTAAGTCAATTAGAGGGATATATCACAAATAAATAAGTACATAGATAAAAAGTAATGAAATACACACCAACATTTTGATAAAATTTGTGAAGACAAAACAAAGAAATTAAAAAACACCAATTTTAAAAACCTTTATTCTAAAGATATCTTATATCATAAATAACCTAATTTAATTTTAAAAAATTATTTGATTATTTTATTTTCTGTTATTATAAATGTTTAATAAACGTTACCTTTTATTATAAATATTTATAAATTGTTATTATAATTTAAAAAACGATACCAACAACAAGTAGTCAAATAAAAAGGTCTCCATTCATATGATATGTATCTGATTTTTAAAAATCCTACATTAAAAAAAATGGTTATAAATATATATATATATATATATATATATATATATATATATATATATATATATATATATATATATATATATATATATATATATGGGTTTGCTAACT
>NC_028360.1:19336258-19344824 GCF_000741045.1 Vigna radiata var. radiata | reverse complement strand
TATATATATATATATATATATATATATATATATATATATATTTCAAACAATTGACATTAAACAACCCTTATAAATAGTAAACATTCTAGATGCATTGCATGAACTCTCAATTTACTGTTGAACTTTGTTTGCAGTTACTGTTAGACATTTGCAGATGGACTCGACCTTATAGTTCATCTTAACCTTTTATTTATTTATTTTAATTTACTGTTGTACAAATAAGTCACATTTGATTGTTATATTATTGAAAAAACTTAAAACACGTGCATTACGTATTTTGTTCCTGTGAGTCTATTCAATACATTCAATTTGGCTGATACACTTTATATAGTCAGCACAATCCATAGACAGTTTCAGACTTTCATAATGAAAGCAGGGTTTATAGCCCTCCCACATAGCTCTTAGAGTGTGGTGAATATCAATCATCTTTGGCCTTTGCTTTAGAGATGTCTTAACACAGTCACATGCAACTTCAAGAAGACGTAGGATTTTATCATCAAAACCCTTCCCCATTATAGAATCGTCAATGGCATCATAAAAGTCAGCAGGATCAGTGAACAAGTTCTTACTGATATACTTCATCATATGGCCATTAATACTGTCAGAAGAATCAGTCGATGGACTTAGTCTTTTCCCCGTTAAAAGCTCAAAAAGGATTATTCCAAAATCATAGACATCCTTCTCAGCATTACCCTTCACTCCAAGTCCATCAACCAAAAACAATTTCATCCTCACATGATCTTCAACAGTCTGGTTTAGGAATTTCGCCTTGCCAAAATTCGAAATTTTTGGCTCGAAGTTCTTGTCCAGCAAGACACACTCTGAATCTAAATTGAGGTGAACTATGTTGCACCTTTTGTGGAGCCAAGATAAACCTCTTGCAATCCCAAGTGCAATGTGAATCCTCTCGGGCCATTCTAATTTTGTTGGTTGATGTCCCTCGTCAGATTCTAACCAATCACTGAGTCGACCATTAGAAATGTACTTATACACCAAAATCCTTTCATGTTTCTGTATGCAGAATCCATGCAGTAGAACTATGTTTCTGTGCCTATGTCTTCCCGGAATCATTATTTCAAGTAAGAATTTCCACTTGTACTTATCAGCATCATACAGTCTCTTAACTGCCAGAAAACAGCTATTTGATACCTTTGCCTTGTACATAATCCCTGTCTTTCCTATCCCCAACACGTTATCAATGCAAAAGTAATCTGTTGCCTTGCATAATCCCTCGAAGCTCATTCTAGTAATAAATCTCTCCAACAATATTGATAGCTGTACATGATGGAATAACACTATACATAAGCCCGTATATCATGCGTGACAGTTAAATTTTGAAGGTAAATATGTAATACATATGACTTTAAACGAGAGACAACTTAGAATTTCTTAATTAATAAAAGTGGTGTGAGACAACAGAAGTGTTTATGCCTCCCAAACAAAAATGACAGAATAAATAATTAATATATTCATTGCAATTATAAATCTTTGTGGCTTTTTTATGAAATAACTTGAACATTTGTTCATTTAATGTTTGTGACACGCAACTGAAGAGAGAAAGAGAGAGAGAGAGAAAAAAAAAAACCTCTTTGCTTCCTTGCTCATGAAAGACCAGTTCTTGTTCAGTATTCTGCTTCTTGACTAGGGGATGAATAGCGTTACTCCTCCTCTTTTTGAATTCTGTCCAAGGTGCATAATAGTACATGAAAGATGCTAGAACAGAAGTAGCTGAGCAAGCAAAACCAATAATAAAACTATACCAGAACGATCTACCAAACAAGCTCTCATCACAGTTTCCTAGTATTCCCCCACAGAGTCCACTGTTATTTGCATAGCTCAAACTCACATCAAGATTGCTCACAAAAACAGGCACTGACCCTTCCAACAAGTTATTTGCAACACTGAAATCTCTCAACCTGGGAAGCAACCCAAGATCTTGTGGGATTTGGCCTGTTAACTGGTTGCCATCAAGTAGAAGGGTAATTAAGCCTGACAAATTGGCAATACCCTTTGGAATTTCACCAGAGAAATAGTTATTTGAGAGATCAAGTGTGGTCAGATATGGCAGCTTGGCTGATATATCGTTTGGGATATATCCAGAAAGCTCGTTGTGTGAGAGGATCAGAGTCTGCAACCATGTGAAATCTTCGATGCAACGAGGAAACTGGCCTTTCAGCCCCATGTTAGATAGCCATAGACTGATTACTCTATCTTCCACATAGTTGTTGCCGCATTCAACACCGCTAAATCTGCATATGCCACGCTCAGTGTTGCTCTCGAAATCCCAGCTAGATAAGAGATCAGAAGTGTCCATGTTCTTGATGGTTTGCAAGCAATAGATGTCACTTTCAGCACCAAATCTGGCCATAAAGAGACAGAATAATGACCCAAAGAAAACAAGAGGATAATAATTTCTTGAGGTAGGCTTCATTTTTGTAGACATATAGGAGTACAACAGAACTAGTAAAATGGACAAATTGAGTTCATATTTAAGTTTTCACTCTAGTGAAATCTCAAAGATCAACATGGGAATAAGTTGCTGTGTATTGTATTTTCCTAGTCATAGCCAAGACTTTCCAAACTCTTGACTGCGTCAGAATTTCAGTTAATAAACTCATTCATGCATTGAAATTTCCCAGAAGTATATTTGATTTTTCTCATAAACAGTGACTGTAGAACATTAATTAATTACACTGCTACATTTTGGCATTCTACATTAAAAATGTATAATTAGAGCCAGATTTCTCATATGAAAATGATTGATGTCACTGTTTCTGCTTATCCTTTAATTTTGTTTTTGTAAGTAGTTTTACTAATCCGGATTGTAGGACCAGGTAAGGCGAGTCAATCAAACGAGCTTTATACAACTCACTCCTCAATAATAGAAAAAATAGTAAACGAAAATATTTTAATATTTAATTTTTATTCTTTGTTCTTACTGTATATTTAAAAACATTTATATTTTGACTGAGTAATTGTATTGTGATACATAAAATGATCATAAAAAAAATTAAATTTTGGTATTTTTCTAAATATAAATAAGAAAAAAAAAGATAGTATAAAAAAATGTAAAAAATTTATACGTGTTAAAGTATTTTTTTTTCTATTTTGACACCTTAAAACACTGGCACAACATACTTTTTTTTCCTCCCTATACTTTTGTATTAATTTGAGATGATTTGTTTTTGGAAATTATAAAAATAATACAATTTTAAAAAAATATTGAAATTGGACAAATTGTGTCATATCGACACAATTTTATATATATAAAAAAATCGTGTTAGACTAAAATAATTTCATTAGATTTAACTTGAAACCGTATCAAAATAAGACCACTTCTTTAAATAGATAAAATTATATTTGAAAAAAATATCCTTACAATAACTTTTATTTAACAAAATTTATATGACCATATTCTCACACTTCTTATGTGAAGTTATGTAGACTTGGTCTTCCTGTCCTTACCCACAAAATCATAGATAAATTCAAAGGCCTTTTAACATGAGGAAATAAATTTAAAGTCTTTATAGATTAAGTTAAATTTAAAATGTATTTTTTAACCCGATATCATAATCATAAATCAAAATAAATAAAATTTATTATTTGTTCGACTTTGTGGCACTATCACAATATCTACCGTTATTAATTGAAGATAGTGTTCTGTTTACTATCAAACACCGCCATTAGTTCATACGTAACATCTCAAATAAAACCATGAAGGTGTGAGATGACGGAAAACTGATATGACTTTTTCATTGTTTACGTAAATTGTACAAGTCTTTTATATTTTAAAATTACAACTAGTTTAGCATGAGTACTATAGAAATAGTAAACAAAATTAAAACCACTAATAAAATGATAATGCTCAATGATATAGATAACTAGTTTTAATGAAAACAACTTTGGTTCTAATTACAATTCTTCTTAGTATTTATAATATTAAAATGTAGCAGTGGCTTTATCCACTTTATTTATTAAGGAGAAACCAACTATAATTTGGAATTTGGCTTTTAAACTGAATAAGAAATCACAATATAGCATTTCAAAAGTTAAAGCCAATTAAACTCTTTTTTTTTTCTTTTATTTTTAACATGCATGCCATAATATTTATAACATTCATGGTGATAACCTAATTAACCTTAATTACCGGTTAATTTATTAAGATATGTCTTAACTGGTCAATATACTAGAATTTTGGTACCAAAGTGGAGGACCACCTTTTTTAAATAAAAAAATATATAAAGGATCAATCCGCAAACCCAACCTCGAGACAAAATTTTTAATCGGTCCAAAACACCATTTTATCAAAGGCTATTGCTTTCTACACCCCTATCAAATTTCTCATCCATCCTATCACGAAGCCTTTAGAAAAAAATTGGTTTAAACTCTCGTTTGGTCATCGTATTTGTGTGTCAATATCAAGTAGGTCATTTTTTTTTTTCGTCTTAATCGGATCCATAAACTTGTAAAAATGCGTCAATTAAACCCTTTCTGTTAAATTTTGATTAACACCGTCTGCAATTGCTGGCGTGGTATATTTTGATGTCTAATTGAGTTATAAAAGGAAGAATTGTCATGTGTTGCACAAGTTTCTTGAGAATTTATTACTTGAAACGATTTGGTATACTTGTCAAAAAGTTAATGATATCGAACTTCAAAATATCATTTTCAAATATTCTAGTAATTAAGATTTTGGACTGTACAATTAAAGTTTCTTTGAGAAACGTGATGTAGTTACATTGTTTAGTTGAAGAAAGTGGCAGTGGAAAATCAACTGTGATCAGTCTCTTAGATGGAGTGGATATAGAACTGTATAGACCATAAGCTGGTTAAGTTAGCAAAAAATGGATTTGGTTGGTCAAGAACCTATTGTTTTCAATGAAAGCATTCGTGCCAACGTAGCTTATGGCAAAGAGGGAATTGCTTTGTCTTGCTGCAGAGAGAATGTGGAGGCAGCTAAAGCATCCAATGCACACCTATTCATTTGTACTCTTGTTGAAAACAATTGATATTATCTTCAATATAAAATCTTAAAGATAATAGATTTATGAATGTTTCTTTATACTGAACTTTTTCATCTCTATTCGATATTTGTGAGAGTTAGACTTACACCTAGTTTTTAATAGAGTTATGCCCAAAAACTCCAAAATCCTCTTGTTTGAAAAGGCAACTAATGTACTTGATGTTACTGAGTCAGAATGAAGTTCAAGAGGTCTAGATAGAATGAGTGTAAACAGAAGCTCACGGTCTCACAACAATCAAAGGTGCTATGTAACAGCTGTAACGAAAAATGCGAGTTATCGAAAAGGAAAAACATGGTGGGATGATGAAGATTGCTGATGGAGCCTATGCATAATTTGTTGCTCTAAAAATGAGTGCATTGTTAATTTCCTATCCAGCACCATTGCTTAGAAAACGGTTCTTATAATAAAAGTTCTTAGAGACTTCATTATATAACTATATTGAGTTCTTGTAATAATAAAAGTAAAGCATGTCTATTTAAGGGATGTTTTAGTGTTACAAATTCTTAGTCAGATAGAAATTTTGCTGCATGTTATGTGAAGAACACAGATTAGCTAATATGTAAATTGAAAAAAAAAAAAAAAAGAAGATTGTGATAATGGAAATGTATGATCGCAATATTAATCTCAACCCTCAAATGAAGAGACAAACAAATAAACTAATAATAAGGAAGGCATACAGAATAAGAGAAGTTTTGCAGCACATATCCATCTGCACTCCTAAAACATCTGTCAAAAAAACAAAACCCACAGAAGAAGTAATGAAAATTGAATTAAATAATCACCCGTTGCAAATTCTTGACATTCTAAACGAACTTATATATAATAAGGGTCATATCATACTTAAAAAAACACCAAAAGGGCAGCCGAGACAGCAAGAGTCAAGCCATTTATTAATGATGTGCAAGAAAAGGGCCTCCAAGCAGCTGTACCACAAAGCAGGGCTATATATTAAAATTCATTCCTTTAATTATTAGACATTACAAGGAAACTAAGTCTACCCTCATAACCATGTCTTGATTTCTAATCAGTAGGACAAACGGTTTTAGTAGTGAAACAACTTCAAAGACAACTTAAGATATATTTCAGGTGTTTCTAGTGTTGTCTCCAACAAGAATTAGAGTTTCATGACTCATCTACCTAATAGAAGTTATCAATAAATGGCATTATAGATTATCTAAGTAAAACTTTAATTCTGATGAAAGAACAAAATAAAATTCTTAAGTAGTTCTGTTCTAATTTCAATGGCTAAAAAAGTAAGCAAGTGTCAAAGGACTCACCACTTAGAAGCGTAGAGCCATTAGAATAAAACTGATAGTCATTGTACCACATAAAGCAATTAGATCCATAAATTTCCCATCTTCTTTTGTTTCCAATGACAGTTCTGAAAGTGAGCAACTGAGCATCCAAGCACCTTCTGCAATCCTCCCTATTTATATCTCTGGTGCATTGAGCCATGCCATACCTCTTCCCACTTTTACTTGTATTCAGTACTGCTGTATGGAACATGAAGGACTTGTCTGGAGCCTCAGCAGCCACTCTACTCATGAAGGGAAGGCCTTCTGAGACCACAGACGGCTCATCAAAGTCAGTTTCATTTGTCACTGTCACACCTGTCTGCTGCATATCTCCGAAGAAGCTCTCATTTGAATAGCGTAGGAAACACCATTTAAACCAAATTGTAACATCAGTACTCATAGGACAATCATTTGGGGCTTCTCTGGTGGAATTAAGGGTGCAATCAGAACAATTGCTAGCAGATATGTCCCCTCTACATAACACTGTACCATAAACCCTGTTGGCCTTTTCTCCTACAACGTTTTGGTAAAAACCTTGGTGTTCGACTACATTAGATACAAGAGAGTCCAACAAACTTCTCAGATTGGTCTGGAATGTTCTATCACTGTCAGAATAATCAGCTTCTGAGCATTGAGAACCTGATTTCATGTTGGTATCAGCAAGGCAAAAGGTATTTGGAAAGAGAAAAAGAAAGAAGATAGCACATGCCACAACCAAATACAAGGTCTGCATCTCTTTGTAATCCATTCTGTGGCAGACGAGGATGATGAGAAGCAATGAGAATGTGTCACCAACCTTGCAAAATATTGAACTTTTATCCGTTGGCATAATATTGACCTTTTAAAAAACAGTTTTTTTATGTGCAAGTGTGCAAAGTCAACTCTTGAGTGACAAGCAAATGATCATGTATAAAGTTGTACGCGACAATTTATTACAAGTCAATAATTTCTTAAACCTTTGTTTAGTGATTAATAATCTATACTTAAGAACCTCGGAAACACAATCTAAACGTTAATTAAGTAGTTGAATTTGTGGTGGATATCCATTCAGATTAGATTATTACAATCAAGATTAAGGAAAGTCTTAAACAAAACAAAATCTAATTCTTGAACCATGTCTTGATTCGAGTAGTATTTTTAGTGGAGTTAGAAACTTTGGCACTAAGTTCCAGAATTTGGGAGATATATCATTTGTTAAAAGAACTAGTGGAATTAACATTAGTATTGTTTTCGTATTAATTAAAGTAGTAATTTGTTCTGAAAAGGTAAATATTAAATGAAAGTTTTTACATGTATAAAACATTAGCATTTGGATAAACATTGTGAAAAGGAGCATTCCACTTTGGCTAGAAATGATGTTATTGGTGACTCTAATGAGTAATAGTTCCGATTTCTAATCAATGAGATTTCTTTCCTAAAACTCATTAGATAATGAAAAGATGTGCAACGGCACGCTCGTCAATTTTTATTTTTGAGTTGACGGAAAGTAATTAGATACAACGTTGTCAACCATATAATCCACTTTCGATATTATTAAAGATAAATCTTTATTATTTATGTAATAAAGTGTATAACAGGTTTTATTACAATGAGAGAGAATGATAAAACACTAAAATGTGATTGTTTGAAGATGAATTTGACTTCAAAAATGAGACATTTGTGGGTTGGATTACTCTGTTTAAGAGCCCAAAAATGTCTCATCTTTGCTCCAAAGAAGCTCATGGTAGCCCAACAAGTCCCCAACCCCAAAAGTCTCACGGTGTTTCATCCTCCACCTCCAAGCATTTCATCCTGCACTTCCAAACTTTAATAAAATTCCAATTTTAACCCTAATTAAAAATGTATTTTAATTTTTAAAATTTGTTTAATCTTTAAAGGTGGTCAAAGATTCCAGTGCACAGTTTGAATTTCAGAGAGAGAGAGTGTGATGATATTGAATTTGAGAGAGAGTATCGGAATTCACTCTCACTCTCACAGAACACCATTATTTTCCCAGCATCCTTCCTCACAGCACCATTACCCAGCATCCCTCTTTATAAAGGACGAAAATTCTGATAATCTGCTAGAATTTATTTCAGAATCCATCTCATAACAATATTCATCCATTTAGACTATAATCACCTATAATAAAATCAAAAAATTAATACAAAAAATTTAAAATTTAAAATGATATTATAAAATTATAAACTAATCCAATACATTATACATTATAAATTTATTAACAATGTAATCAACTTTAAAAAAAAA
>NC_028360.1:19297604-19335813 GCF_000741045.1 Vigna radiata var. radiata | reverse complement strand
TATATTATAAACTAATACATAAAATTATAAAAAAATTGAAAAAGAAGTTTTAAGAAAATTTAAACTAATATAAAAATATATAATGTAAACCTGGAAAATATTTAAAATCTGAATGTATGTGATATCGGATATCCAGATCCGAGAGTTAGGGCATCGGAAATCCAAATCCGAGATTTTGTGTATCGGATATCCAAATCCGATGATATGTGAATCGGATATCCATGTTCGATTGACACATGTTTTCGTTTTATGAAACATTCTAACTAAAATTAAATACCTCTTATCTCTTAATATCAATACAATGAACAACAAGAACATGCAAACAGATTTAAAAAAAATATATATTAACCATCCATCAGCTATACCAATCAAAGGAAGATACAAACAAATTTTAAAATAAATACTAACCTCTAACGCTAAAAAATAGCTAATAGGAAGAAGCTGATGCCGCCCCACTGCAAATGAGCTTACACTCAACAATCNTTCGGAAATATATATATAACCAACACTCAGAAAACCTTAANCGAGTTGCATTTCAAAGATGGAGGGATGTAAGGTTTGTTTATAAAGATGAATCACTATGCTATGCTGGAAATAAGAGAGTGTAGGAGTAGGGTGCAGAAGTGGTATGTTGGAAATGAGAGAGTGCAGGAGTGGGGTGCAGAAGTGGGGTGCAAGAGTGGGGTGCAGGAGTGATGTAGGGGTGTAGAGTCAAGGGGTACAGGATCAAGGGTTGCAGAGGTCAGCAAAATGCATGTTTACTGATTGGAACAAAATGGAGGTGGTCTTAATGCTGGCACAGAAATTCACACTAATCAAAATATTAAACTCTTAAACTATTAATTAAATAAGGGTATTTTCGGAAATTGGAGGTGCAGGATGAAATACTTAGAGGTGGAGGATGAAACACCCAAAGTTTCAAAGTTCACAATCATGATATTTTTTTCCTATAACATTTCCTAATAATTCTATCAATTAAGGAAACACTAAAGATATTCATTTTTAATTAAGATGTAAATTTTTAATTTATCTTTTTAATTTATATTTTTAATAAATATATTCCATTTCGCATTCTTTTCCGTAAGTGTGATATTTTTAACAAGTTCTTAGTCCAAATTTATCAAATAACAGAAATGGTTTACCAGGTTGTCAAACTAAAAAAAATGATTTAATAGAAATGTTTTTTTACCTATAAAAATTTGAAGAGATTAGATTCCTAAAATTATAAAACTTTATCTATTATAAAATAGTTTTTAAAACTATAACTACATATTTGGATAATATAATGATCTTTACTGAACAATAATTAAAATTTTCAACTTCGTAATGAAAAAAAAAAGGTACCAAAACACAATAATGGTAATATAATTGCGGTAAATAAGATCAAATTACGTTTTTTTAAAAAAAAATTACAGAGCCTTATATTTACATTATATTTACTTAATATAAAATTTAAACTCACTTTAATTAAAACATTTGAAAAGTTGTAGAGCATGGATAATCGAATGCAACCTTCAAAACATGTTTATAGATTTCCAAGTTTCATAAAATTTAAATTCTTATCATTCATAAATTACACTAAAATATTTAAATTATTATTGATTTGATGTGGGTGAAGAATAGGAGTGATCTATTTGAAAAACAATGATGTTAAAGACATGGGATAGACTCGAATTGTGTAAAGGAAATAGAATTATGTACTTTCTTTAATAAATTAAATGCATCTTCAACATTTTGAATAAACGGTTTAATTATTGCAACATGATGTGAGGGACCAATATTCTTTGATCTTATCATATTCTTGACACCTGTTACAGTTTTATTTTGGAAATATATATATATATATATATATATATATATATATATATATATATATATATATATATATAACATTAATATTAATATTCGAAGTATGGTGAATATTTTTTAATCCATGGTTGATTCATCAACATATTTATTGTTGATTGAACTTAATTGGAGTCTTAAAATTAATTAATGGTTTTGGCAGTTAATTTTAATAATGAGTCTCAATTAATTCAGATAAGTTTCCTCTAGTTAGTATCTTTAATCTGTAAAGTACAAATCTCAAATTTTATATAAGATAAAGAAAACTTTATAGTTTTTAAGTTAAGTGATGTTGATGTATGATGTTGTTGATTAAAGTAGGATGGTTCTGGCTTTCCATATGATTAAGATATTGTTACTTTCTATATTTCGAGATCAAAGTATAATGGTGATTATATAAGGACGATCTATAAGTATAAGACATCTGTCAAACAAGAACAAAAAATGTCGAGTCACCAAGCAATGTAAAAATGTATGAAATTGGCCACTTTGGAAATATGTTTCCATTGTCAAGCATATATTATATTTATAATATCGATGGGTTGATTATATTATATACATCTGGTTGGAAGTCCCAACTAGAGATAAGACCATTTAAGTGTATATAAGTGGATGTAAATCTTATTCTATAAACCGGTTTTGTGGGGTTGAGTTAGGCTTAAAGTTCACTTCTGACGTGGTATCAGAATCCATCCTAGCGATGTTTCTTTCACGAATCTTCGTATTTAAAAAAGTTAAAAAATCTCTAATTGGCATAACATTATTAATAAAAAGAATCAAATTACATCACATTTAAAAAAAATCAAATAAGATTTATTAAAATTTGAGAACGTTGGTATTTTTAAATAAATATAAAAATGAATTGAGAGTTTAAACCTTTAATTCTTAACTTTTCTTGAATTTCATACATATTTTCTATTTTTAAACATAGATTTATTACCTATTTTGCCCTTAAAATTTGTTTGGTAGCTCATAAGGTGAAACTTGCTCAATCATTAAATCTAATCACAAAATCTAATTTGTAAGTATTATTATAAAAAAAAAACAAAATCAGTTAGATTTTATTCAATATTTATGAAATACATATAAGTCAAAACAATTTAATTATATTAATTCAAGCATGTCAGTTCAAAATTTAAAATTTAAAACAATATATGCAAAATGCGTAGTAATATGTAAGCAAATAGATAGGAGAGTTGCCTATCAAAGCACATATGAGAATTATTTAAAGAGAAGATTACGCTGATTTGAGTTTGAACTTAACTCGTCACAAAGAGTCAAGTTTCTGCTACATATTTACCTAACTTTTACAGATAACAAACAAATGAAATTAATATTTTCTAAATTGAAAAATTAAAAGAACTACATAAAATAGTGTTTATTAATTCATTTATATAAAAATGAATTTTAACTTATAAAAAATAATTTTATTTAACTTTATATTTTTATATTCTAAAAGTGATTAGGAAAAAGTTGGTCATATATGAACTTTGCTTTCAGCTTTTTGGAAGTTTAAAACTTTAATAGAAAGTTGGGTGAGGAAATTATAATATCACCCCTCTAAAGATTTTTAAACCTAACTTTGACCCATTATTCAGTTACCGGCATTTATCTTTTTGCCAGAGTTTAAATCCATTTAAACTTCTAGAAGAAGTACAAGTATATCTGTATTCTGTATAAAATAAATGTATTTCAATTTTAATGGATAATTTTTTAGCATGAGTACTTTTTCTTATAAAATGAATGGGTTTAACTTTTAAATATTTTTGTTTCATAAAATCGAAAATTATTATTTTTGGTTTCGTACTTTCGTATTAAACTAAAAAACATACATTTTGAAAAATATTTTTTAAAAAGTGTTATATAATGTTATAGATGTTTGTGAGCATCACGAATGATAACCCTATGTAGAAGTAAATAATGATTGTGATGATAAATGAAAAATCCTTGATATTCCAAGGATTATAAAACATGTATTTAAGTCTTTTTCATTTAATATTATTTAATAAAAAAATTAAATATGTTTTAAGTGTTTTAACTTTGAATTAAAATTAATTTTTTTTTTTAACTTTCAATCAATCTAGTCTTCAATCTTTAAATTTAAGTATATTTAATTATTTTATTATATAATGTTTGAAATCCATTTACTAATTAACATTAAAAAAATGTGTAAAATAGTATAAAACTCAAACATTCTCATAAAACATTAAATAAATTTAATAAAATTTAATTTAAAAAATTAAATTCACTTATCTTTAAAATAAAAAATTAAAATTGAATCAAAATTTTAAACATAAACTATTTTCAATTTTGTTAAAAAATTAAAAATATATTTAACTTAATAAAAAATAATAAAAATAATCATAGAAAAATACTATATATATATATATATATTTATTTATTTATTAATTACTATACGTGTGGAAGATAACATGATATCTGTTTTGGTTAAAATTATATTTGCAACTTAATATATATTTAAGGTTTCTTTTGGGTTCTTTTTAACTACTTAGTAGTATATCCTCAATAGAATTAATGAATGATTATTTACATTAAGTGGGAACTGAACAAATATTCCATCTTAGTAAAGTTATTATTTGAAAAGTTTCAGTTGTCATCGTTTTCTTCAGTGTGACAAAAGCTTTAGCCATTGAAATATTAAAACAATAAAGTTCCACATTTAAAAGAACTAATTAAATTTATAAAATTCGTCTGTGACTTTTTAAAGACAAGTTTATAAAAAATAATCTTGTTTTGATTGATTATAATAACCTGATTAGCGAACTTGAAGAAAAAATAAACAAGTTTTCATTATAAAAATAATTTTCAATAAACAAATGATTAAATCATGATGTTTAGGATAAGTTGAAGAAAGAAAGAAGGTAACAGCTCAAATCTTATCCACGTCTCTCTTTATTCTTTCCACAAAATCTAGTGTATCTGCATAAAGCCAATGAAAAACAAAAAGCAGAGTTGTGTATTTTAAATAAGTTATAATATATGTATGTATATACCTAAAAGAAAGTGTACCCAAAAAGTAAGTAATATACATATCTAATCCTCGCTTTAATTATTAATTATTAAAATAGATTTCAATAGTTATAAATAACATTTTATATTTTACTTTTTCTGCTTATTCTAAATTGGGTTTGGCATAAGCAGGAAGGATAGTTATATGGACAAAATAGAAAAGAGGATTTTTTGAAACCCTGACAGAGTTTAATTTAGGCTGTTAATAAGATGAAAAATTTGCAGTGGTTTGACTGTATAAGGAGCATGCGTGAGAATATAATAGACCAAAAGTCAGGAACAGGAACCAGGAGTTATTGGGAAAGACAACGTGATTTAGATTAAGCCAAACAATTGAATCAGATTCAGCAATTTTTTTCAACAGCCAGATTCAGTTATATATAACTTATGAGAAATACCATAAAACTCTTAAATGTTTTCATCCGAATCCCCGACACAGATGAGCCAGAAGAAGGAACATCTGAACTTTTGTCTTTGTGCCACCCATGAGCAACCTTCTTCGTAAGTTGTGACTTGTTTTTGTGGGATTAGCAGTGCTACTATAAAGAACAGATTAAACCTAAAACTTTTCAACGATACCACTCATCCTCCTATATTTTGTTCTTTGCTTATTTGTATTTGTACAATTTAGTTATCACAAATAAAAATTCATTAATTATAATAGTTAGTGATATCAATATGTGTTTATTAATTATGTATTTGTTATTTTACTTAATTGTTAGAAAACATTCTCATGCAACTTGAAAGGGATATAGCCCATGTATAAAGATAGAAGTTCGAATACTTTGAATAATATTTTAGCTGCAATCCAGCCATGGAGACATCATCCGGTAAGGGTGTTTTGGTTCCATCCAACCACACTATTATAAAATACTTTTGTTCTATAATAATCTTCATATGAAAAACTTAATCTTGTAAGCACGACCACAGAAAGTGGCGCTGGTAGGAACCAAAAATAGTAGATGGATTACAGGCAATATGAACTCTCACGAAGAAAATAAGGACAATGATATTTTGACAACTTTTTTTAACAACTTTTTGGCAACAGGACACGTGTCATCATTTTATTGGTCTGTTTGAATTTATGTTTAAAAAAATATTTGAAACAAATTAATCCTAGATTGCCACGTATGCGTTGTCAAAAAAAGTTGTTAAAGACACTTTTTCCTGAAAATAATTATAGCTACTGTAATAAAAGGTGTATCAGATTATTATTTACATGTATGACTAACTATAAAGAGCTTTGTCTTTTGCATTAAAAAAATGAGAGCTTTATCCTAAGTGTCCAATTTAAATTATTTGTTGTTTGCTTTGCTGCATTAATAGCACTACTTTAAATTAAGATCTTGTCCTTTCCTCACACCCTTTTTGTGTGTTTCACTGTCGCACTGATGTTACTAACAATGTTACTTATATACCATTGTTATTACACTACTTTCATGTTATTATTTCAACAATAAATCACGTTTAATTAATTGTCTACTTTTCTCTCTTGAATGAGAAAATAGGTAAGATAATATATGGTAGCTTTAGAATACAAAAATAAATGTCTCGCATAAGCATTGTTAGCACAGTTCATGCTTGTCTCTATATAATGTCATTAAGTCATTCAGCTAAGCACAGATATATCCCTCAGTACTCACCATAGCTGAAACAAACTCTCATCAAATGAGTCCTCCAAGTTTAATATTTCTAGTTCTCAGCTTCATTGCCTTCAATCCTTCAAATGCAAAACAAGAACAACCTTTTTCAATCAATATTGATAATTTTCTGGACAAAATTTATCTGTGGGGAGGTGAAGCACAATCCCAGATACTTATTTCAGGCCCTTTGGTACTGGCTGGAGTTCTGTGCTTCATAGCCTCAGCTATATCTAGTGCCGGTGGAATAGGTGGGGGTGGTCTTTTTATACCTATATTATCTATTGTAGCTGGTTTAGACCTGAAAACTGCTTCAAGTCTCTCAGCTTTCATGGTCACAGGAGGGTCAATTGCAAACGTTATGTGCAATATGTGCATCACAAGTCTTAAATTTGGTGGCAAGTCATTGATTGACTATGACATAGCTCTTTCGTCAGAACCATGCATGTTGTTGGGAGTGAGTCTTGGAGTTATTTGTAACCTTGTGTTCCCAGAGTGGTTGATCACAGTACTGTTTGCCATCTTTCTTGCATGGTCTACGTCAAAAACTTGCAGAAGTGGCTTGATGCTTTGGAAGTCTGAATCGGATCAGATAAAGAAAATTGGAGTTGACGAACTTGAGAAGGGGCTGCTAGAAAACGAGACTGTTGAAGAAAGGAAAGTGTTAGCAGTAGGACATGTGTACAAAGAAAATAATGAGCCAAAAGATGTTGAGGTGCCTGTTCCTCTTTTGTCTCCTCAAGGAAATAGGAAAGTGAGAATCCCTTGGTTGAAATTGATGGTCTTACTTTTGATCTGGTTCTCTTTTTTCTCTGTCTATCTTCTCCGTGGCAACAGATACGGACAGGTGAAGTGTCTTTCTTTTTCTTCACTGATTCTAAAGTTTGCAAGAGTAAAATAAATACTTTTAGTTATTAATAAAAAATATCAATTGATGATATTTTGATATATTTACAAATTGTAAGAACTATTAAACTCAGATTATTTATTTATCTGCTAAATTGGGTAAGTCGAAGGCTGCTTGTTTTCATTATAACTTTTTTAATAAAATAATAAATTTCTTAAACTCGCACTTATAAAGGTGTTGTTAGGCACAGAAGAAGTATCTCACCAAGCTTACCGAGTAAAAGTTTAGTCTTCTTATGTGCTATTTTTAGTTTCATGGTCCCTTCCATGATGGAGTTGGAAACTGTAGTTTTACTTATAATGATTATAAAATTCATAATTGTCAATCACATGGCAATTATGATTGGATTATAGTAAAAGAAAAAATTTATTTAGTGTGTGCTTTAATGGAATTGTAGTAATATTTTCTTAATGCAAACATAATCAGTTGTTCAAACTATGCAGGGAGTCATTGAAATGGAGCCATGCGGTGTGGGATACTGGATTCTGTCATCGGTTCAAATACCTCTTGCTGTGGTTTTCACTGCTTGGATTGTATTTAGAAAAGAAAGCCTTAGAGACCGAACTCTTATGCAAGAGGTTCTTAAGCACCATAGCTTGAAAAAGTAGTTTTTTCTTTACTAATCTTCACTTACTTACAAACTCTTTCATCTTCATTCTGCTTACAGATAACTGACGTGAAGGTGGCAGCAGTCACCAAAAATAGACCATCAAATATACTTCTTTTTCCGTCAATGGCACTATTAGCAGGGATATTGGGTGGTGTCTTTGGAATTGGTGGTGGAATGCTGATTAGTCCACTTCTTCTTCAGGTTGGAATAAAACCTGAGGTAAGTTCACAAGCTTTCTTAAATGTCGTTTACACTGTCAAGTAAACTACTTACTAGTATTTTTACCAGGCAACTTTTGTGTGTAGGTAACAGCAGCAACATGTTCTTTCATGGTTCTCTTTTCTGCTTCCATGTCAGCATTGCAATATCTGCTGCTGGGAATGGAACATGTAGAAGCTGCACTAATCTTGGCCATAATGTGTTTTGTTGCATCACTTCTTGGGTTATTAGTGGTACAAAGAGCAATTAGGAAGTATGGAAGAGCCTCTATAATAGTTTTCTCGGTTAGTATAGTGATGTTTGTGAGTAATGTTCTAATGACTAGCTTCGGAGCCATAAAGGTTTGGACAGACTATGAATCAGGGGAATATATGGGGTTCAAACTACCCTGTTGAAAACAGTTTTGTTAGACCAGTTTGTGAATCCTTTCATTTCATGTCATCAATATCATAGGTAGTCATGAATCGAGAATAACCTTGGACCTTCTATTTCAAGACTGAGAAAGACAAATGTGCTACTTGACAAAGTAACCAGAGAGGATCCAAATCCTTATTTTGTATGACCACATGCTTATTGCTAGGGTATTCATAACAAATGTTAGAATTTGGGACATGCTTCAACTTTATGGTATTCTTATTTATATGCACGCAAAAGAACATATCAAAACTTCCTATGAATAAATGGGCGAATACTATTCAAAAGGGAATAAAAAAATTGAAGAGGTCATTAACTATTCAAGATCCAAATGAAAGAATCCCAGAAAAGTTATCAAAATCAAGCCTCTACAACCAATAACACGTTTTCTTCTCCATTTCAATAAAGCAAAAAACAATACAAAGTAAAGTAATCGGTGGATACGGCTAATAAATGAACTTTAAGTCTACCTTCAGTGACGTTTCCAAGTAATGTTTTAATTCTGGAGCCATAAAGTTTTGGTAAGACTATAAATCAGGGATATATGGGGTTCAAACTACCCTGCTAAAAACAATATCTTAATTGCGTAGTTATCAAGAATTAACTATTTCTGTTAAAATTACTTGAGTTTGTTGGATCCTTATTTGTATAGCTACTGCTCTTAGGATTTTAATTCAACACTTTCTCATTCTGAGATCAATGGAATGGATAATTTCTCTCCCAAGTTCTCCCTATTCATATCTCTAACTTGTTAGAAACAGTTTTGTAGGATCATATACAAAATCACAAAGATTTAATTCATTTTAAACCTTTATGTTCTTCTTTTAAAGAGAAACTTATTTAAACAAAGCATTCACAGAAAGCTGGTTGATTAGTTATCATGAAGTTGCCTCTATAATCAGTAAGACTTTTCTTCTACATTTCACAAATGCAAAAGCAATAGCACAAAAAGTGAAGATAAATTCCGTTTCTCCAAAAAAACAGTGTCTTTGACAAGTTATGCAACCGGTGGCCGGAGTACATGGTCCTGTGAGGTGTCAACAGCAGCAGGTGGTAAAAACTGCCACATGGCAACTCCTGGGTAGCCCATGAAGGGCACCAACTTTCTACCAACAACTTGTCCTGGTGCAGGAACTGCAGAAAGAAAGCTAGGTTGTGACTTAAAGGCCTCAATCTTCTGCTCAAGGTTATCTTTTTCTGTTTTTAGTTGCTGCTTCTCCTCACGAAGCTCATTCTTCTCAGCCTATACAAACACCAAAAGTATATATAGTCATAGGTAAGATTAACCATCATGTTAAACAAATGTGTGTTAAAAAGAATGTGATAGAATCAGACAAACAGTGTTGCTAGCATTTATCAAGTAAATGTGCATGCTAAGTATGAAATACCCTGTTATGCAGTTACATTTACACACCTTCAATTCATTGATTTTCCCTTGTAAACTCTTAATGCACTCTCGTAGCTTCTGAGCTTCCTCTCGTAACTGAGACACCGTTCGAACTGCATCACTCAATATAACAGCCTTTTCCATTTTGAGAGGCCTTGCAGGGTCCAGGACAGACCCCAGTTCCAAAAACCTTTAAACAGTGTTCAGAACAAGTCACATCAGAGATATAATCAAACAAGAAACATACAAAAGAAAAATGCAGATAAGAGGACGATGAATGAAAAAAAAAAAAAAAAAAGTGTAGTAGTAGAGATGCCTGTCATTGAGTCTATCCCTTCTCATTTTCTCTTTACATGCTTTGGAACCAGGTGACCTCAGACTGTAATAAGATTTTAAAGACAGACTAATGAGATGATTGAAGAACAAATTATCTCTCATGAATAACAGATAGATACATATGTATATAAGGAACAGACAATTGTGTTTGGTTTGATGCTAAGAATAATCAGAATTGATTTTGACAGTAAGTAAATTCGATTTTATAAAGATATAGATGTTTGCTTGTTAACCCATATAAATTGGTTTTGTTCCAAAATCTCAGTTTATCTAGAAATAAATAAAAAGGTAATTTTTAGGTATAGAAGTGAAAAATTTAAACTAAATTTTAGAACAAACTTAGTGTCCAAACATGAATAATTTTAATTAAAAGATTTCAATTTTACAAACACTCAAAATCAATTTTGGAAAGTTATAATTCCTTATTTTATTATTATTATTGAGAAAATTATATAAAAATAAAATGCTTCATCAGGATGATATTTTTCCTTTATATGTCTTCATTTTATTTATATTTTCAAAGTTTATTTAAAATTTAAAAATATTCACATAACTATACACGAAAAAATTGTTAGTACACCTATAGAATTTCACAAATGTTAACTGTGTAAACACTTAAAAAAAAGAAAGGTCGGTAAATTATCAGAATAAAAATATTAATATTTCAATTTTTGACTAAGAAAGTGATTATACATGTCAAGTAGGGTCGATTTCAAAAGCCATGCTTCTTTAAAAATGGATAAGTATCTTTAAAAATTAAGCATATAAAAACACAAGTTTTTCATATAAGTTTTGGGTAAAACCTTGAGCCCAAGAGCAAATGTAGCATGCAATAACCAAACAAGTTAATGGTATAATATAAAAATAAAAGCAACTGTCCAAAAAATAAAATAATTTAAATCAAAGTCATTAAAAATTCTTATCTTAAATAGCATACCGTTTCTTTGACCCGTTTTCCTTGAAACCATCCGAAATTCCCAATGGGTCATCTACGTCCGCACTGCAAAAAATGAGCATTAAATACTCACTTGTTTTGGGAGGAAATTTTTGAATAACTTTAAAAATAAAAATAATTAAAAAACAGAAAGTTAAGTAAAAATATGTAAAATGTCGTCCACATTATCTATTGCTATGAGCAAAAGAGAATGAGAAAATTAAGAGGCAAATGTATCATCCTACAACAGATTGAAAAACATAAGTACAAGGTTGAGTTCCTTCAAAAAAGGACTGATACAATTGTAATGTAGCCAATGGTGTAAATGTGCAAAGCAAGTGCAGCCTTTGCAAAAAAGTTGTTGATAGAAAAGAGAAGCATAAATGGTTGAAGTGTGGAGTAACCTGAAGGTTGTAGGAGGAGAGGAAGAAGACCAAGAGAAATTGGGTGGATGAAGAGTGGGGAAAGAAATGCTGTCTAGATAATCATAATCTAACACCCAATCACTGTTACTCATCTCCTCCCAAAAGGGTTGCCGGAGTTAGAAACAAATAAAGATGTGACGAACGATTTTCTGTATACAGAGAAAACAAAAATATATGGAAGAAGGTGGTGTTTGATACGAGAGACTCACATTCGGACATCAATACCTATCCAACTATCACTTCTCACCACAAACTCACTTTCTCTTTTATTTTATGTATATTTCCCTCAAAAATATGCATAATAATAAGTGCTGGGGCCTTCCAATTTCACTGGCCCCACCACAAAAACATCAAAGGAATTACCAACTTTACACTTCCTTTCTAAACATAAAATTCAAGCAATGACTCAAAATAAGTGTTTAGTTTTGAAATCACAATTTTGAGCTTAATATCAATACATCAATTAGGAGCAACAAACATGGATAGCTTACATCAAATTCATATCACCATTCAAACATAGCATACTCGGTGGAGGTAAGTTTATTTTACAAGAAATTGGCTCTTTGCAAGAAAGTTCTAGTTCACGCTCTTTTGATCCTTATATTACAGAATCAGCTTATTTTAGTCTCTCAAATCTCATGAGTGCACTCTTTAATCTGTGACTACACGTACACTTACATTTTAATTTAGTCTATAATCTTGGATTACATTGACTAAACGGGTTAAAAAATATACTAATGTAAACTAAGAAACATAACTTTTGAGTATAAACTAAAGATTGTGATTAACCGTTTTAAAGATAATCTTACCCACTCAACGATTAAGTCGCAATTTCACACAAAGAATACCTTGAAAATATTCATATGTATTTTCATTAGCAAAAGAACAAGTGAATTCACAACATCCAAGGGAAGAGCAGCATGAAACCACAACAACCGGAAGTACAGAATGTAAAATTTGGCTGATACAAAAAAAGCTGCGGATATAAGCATTAACAAAACTATACTTGAACTGGTACTCAAAATACAACATCACAAAAGGCTTTGACTCGGGGTTCCATCGGGCAGTGCAGGTCCACAAGTGCATATTTAGCAACTTGCAACAGGAGAATATAGAATATCACACAGATGTTAACTATGCCAGCGAGACACGAGAGGACTGAGCAAGCCCATCTATCCTTTTCTTTATCTCTTCTGGATTCGCACCAACTACCTTGTCCACAACAGCACCGTTATTCAGCAGCAAAAATGTTGGCATTGCCTTTACATCCATTTTGGTGGCCACTTCCTGACCCCCACAAACAAATTCAATGTATTTAATTACCATAATCAAACAATAACAAAACCATTAGAGAAAATCACACAACACTCCAAGCATCAATATGATATCGCAAAAAGTATGCTATGATATCTAATCAGTCAATTACCAACATGAATAACATAGGTTCATTTTGATCAGTAGAATATACACACACACACACATATAGTTCTTTGTTGAGTAGAAAAAACCCAAATGTTAATTAATGCTTCAAATCCATGTCAGTAATTAATATCTTAAGGATTATGGGAGCAAATAAAACGTACAAGGCAGGTAATGTTCTATTCTACTCCTTTTGATCCTACACGAAGCTGAAGCTAATGCTCATTAACAAAACCAATTGTTGAACCATATTCCTGATCCACATGGCACTAGTAAAAAAAATTTTTAGGATGCATATGGTAGGGAATTTTTTTACCAAAGATATGAATTTCTCGTATAAAAAAACTAATACCACCCGCAACATAAAACTTTAAGACTCTATGTTTGTAGTTTTTTTTCTCTTGAATGTCACGCAACTTTTTCATGTTTACTCGTTGAGGAACTTTAAAGATACTTGGATTCCTAATGCATATTACATATATTATACTATTCAATAAGTTGTTGTCAACTTGCCCCAACCAATAATGAGGTTAAACAACCCCGTACAAGATTATTGGTACAATTCATTATGTACATTAATGATGGTACAATTTTCTTAATAGCAGCAATCATCTTCTACAGGATTGTTTGACTCCGTTTTTACTTGAAGTTAAACAATCCCATTCAACAAACATTTTACAAGAATCACATGGCGGTCCATGAATTATACTACCCTTGAACACGTTCCTCCATTTACTGCCCTATCCCAACCAACGATTATCCATTTAAAAATATTTCATGGAAAAATAAAATCCCCACATTATTTGATCCATGATGCTGACCTACCAAATGAAGAAAGGCTTAGATGTGGTGGTTGTCATGCATTTTTTGCATTTCTTTAGTGAGTGTGATTAGAGAGGAATGCTCATAAATACTTCAATTACACTGATCAGAAAATTCTTGATATCAACTCAAAAGAGATTACATCCCACATCACATTCATACATGCATAAAAACGTACCAGAAACAGAAAGTAGTAATTAACTAAGAGATACCATTTAGCCTTTTTCTTTTTATAACAACTCGTCTTATACCAGGTTGTTCTACAATTTCTTCCTATCTTATTTACATTACATGAACTGTTGTCTGTTATTGAACCAATGCTGATGTGGTCACATATGTATGCATCTACCAAAATCTGTACCTAGAAACATTTTAAAAGGAATACAAGGCCCACAAGCATCAGGTTAAAGGGGGAGGAGGGGGGGTTTACCTTGACTTCATCAACATCAACTGTGAGAAACAGAAGATCCGGATAGCTTGAAGCCAGTTCATCAAAGACAGGGCCCATAGTCACCGAGGGTATGCACCATGAAGCAGTGAAGTGAGCAACAACCTATGTCGATCAATCCCACAAAATACATAGAGCCATAAGTAAATTATTATACTCTAGTTTTCTATCCACCAGGGTGAAAAATAAAGAAAGCCAGCAATCAAAATTAAAACAAACTTAGAAAATCAAAATCCAAAAACCAAAGTGAACTTTGTAATTAACTTGAACCCCAAACACCCTTTTGCTCACTCTTTCCAGATCAGGGCGATAAAAAAAAAAAATTAAAAGATTCCAATTTTGGAAAAATAATGAGTATCTTACAGGAGAATTCTGAGTAGTGGCCTGGGTGACATAGAAATCCCATGACTGTAAAGAATCAATTACCACCACCCTTGATTTGTTCTGCTCTGAGACTTCCATCCTCTCACCCAATTTACTGTGCTCCAAAGGAGAGAACTTTGCAGCTTCCTTCTTCAGAGTTGAAGAATATATATTAATATGTACAAGAAGGGTTATTTTAGATAAGATTGACTTTAATAATTTATCTTCAATGGATTAGGAAGACCCACCAAATACCCTTCTCATCCCCAAACAAGACAAGGATCCTGGTCACAAAACAAACATCAATATGATTAATTCAAAATAAAATATCTTTAAATAATGAGAATTTGTTTAGAATTAAAATAACTTTTTTTAAACAATTTTAAAAATAATTTTCCTTATTGGAATAGGTAATAAATGGTTTATTTTTATACGAAGTTAAATAAAATAACATTGAAATATAAATCTATTTATTTTATTAAAAATAACTTTTTACAAAAAAAAAATATACATGGAAAATGTATTTATTTAATTAAAAAAATTACAAACAAACATATAAAAATATTTTTGAAAATTAAGACATGCAAACTGAATATATGACATGTATAAATAATTCATAAAAGTGCGAAATGAGAAATATAGATGGAAGATAAAGGTTTTCAAGAAAAGCAATAAAAGAGATAAAAGAAAAAGATTTGAGAATATATTTTATATAGAAAATTCAATTGATAATTCATCATTCATCAATGTATGGGGTCCCCTGTTTTTGATTGAAGGTTTGATACATCAAACAGAATCTGATTCCTTTCTCTTTTACAGAGAAAAAAAAAGTGAGAGAAGTGTAAATAAATAAAAAGAACTGTACTTTCTTACCACAAATATCTTCTATAAAATTTTATTCCATTTCATTATATAAAAAGAGCATCTGTTATATTGCCTTTTCTACTAATTTATTATATAATTAAGAAAAAAACTACCGTAGAAAATATTAATCTACTCATATATTATGACACCTGATTATTATTTGGGTTTTCTCTTCATCGTTTATTAGCATATTTTTCAATGGAGACAACTGTGCTTATTAGAGGTAAATAAGAATATGTAATTTTAGGGGTACAGGAAGAAAAAAAATGAGGTGTACAACGAAATACACAACAAAATTAATAGCTTTTGGGCTTGGAGTGAGTTTGAAGTTCAGCCCACTGACATTATCAGTTAAATATTTTTATTGCTTAACTATTATGTGTAAAAATATTGAATAATCACTTATTATATTAATGTTGTGTGTGATTATTGTCTGATGAATTGTGTTTTTTAAGTTTTGTAATTTTTTTAATTGAAGTAAACATGCTTACTTTTTCAAAAATGCTTTTGTGTGAAAATATTTCTAATGGACATTTCGAAGTCAATCAGAGATACTTTTATTTTTTATGGAACGTTTAAAATTATACCTTATTATTATCATATATTTTGTCATTTAATCTATTGTCGTTTTAGGGAAGTACGTTTTACTATTTTATTTACACTAACTATTTAATCTCGTTAGAAAAATATATTTTAAATATCAGTATTTTTACTTTTCTCGAAAATATTAAAAATCGTATCTAGGTAAAAATTTATCATTATGTGAGCTAGACTATATTTATTATAATTTTTAGATTTTTACTCAATCTGAATACAAGATAATTAAAAATCAATTAAATAAAGGTTGGACATTAGGTTATGTTTTTTCTTTCTTTTTATCTGTCTCTCACAAACACAATTTTTCTGATTGTTTTCTTTTTAAACGTATTGTCTATTAGTTGTCGTGGAGTTTTAATAGATTTATGAAATATGTTACTATTTTAAAAATATTTGTATCAATTTTAATCAAATAAACAACATTACAACACTCTGCATTCTTATTAATTCTCAAATTACTCTCCCCCTCATTGAAAAGGATAATGATATTTAGACAATATTTTTTTTGACAACATTTGAATATTGATTACGTGTTAATTTGTGATTGCTAAAAAATTACTCCACAATCAATAATAATAATCATAAATATTATTGTGGAGTAATTTTTGAACAATCATAAATTGACACGTATCATTATCAAAAAAATATTGTCTAAATATCATTATCAAATTGAAAACAAACAAACAAAACCCAATATATATAAATATATATAGAGAGAATGTAAGAGAGAGTATATAGTATGTAAAAAGATTAAAAATTCATACCTAATGTATAAAATTATAGATATATGATGAGGAAATAAAACCAAATGAAATATGTGAATATTTTAAAAATATTTTTAATCAAGTATAAATTTTAGCAAGAATAAAATAAATATCTATCTCATTATAAATCTGGATTCTTATTAATTTATTTTTGGTTCTTGTTCATATATTTTATTTTTAAACTACTTATACCTTTTCCTTCTATCACTTTTTATATTTAGATTTAAATGTATATATTTTCAAAATTATCAATAATTAAAAATAATCTTATTATTCCATGTAGGATAAATATGATTATATTGTACTTTGTTTTATGAATTATATTGATTATAATATAATCTGTAGAAATAATAAATTTAATAATTGAAATATTGAGAAGTAGTGAGAGAAAGATAACAATGGTCTTTTTAAGTAAAGTAAAATATGGCCAACTTTTATTGGTGTGCTGAACGGTTGACCTTTTCCTCTCACTTATACCCTTTTCACCTTTTTTTTTTTTTGTCATTTATTTGTTTATATATAGATATGTATATATAAAAAGTTTTATGATCAGTTTTATTTACTATTATATTTCTTCAAAACCCTAATCAGAGATTCACCAACCCTAATTCTTCTTGTCCATGGCGCAGAAGCGTCCTTCCCCTCTGGATGAGCCACCCACGGCCTCTTCTTCAGATTCCGAGGAAGAAGAAACGCAAAACCCATCTTCTCTGCGGCATGGAAAAGAAGAGGAAGAAGCTTCGTCGGGAGAAGAGGATGAAGAATCCTCCGGAGAAGAGGCAGAAGATGACGATCTTCCACCACCCATCACCAAAACCAACGCTCCACTCGCTCTCACGAAACCTCATCCCGAATCCGCATCTTCTGATTCTGAAACAGAATCCGAATCAGAGACCGAGTCGGAAACTGAATCCACTCCTGCGAAGGCGGTGAAGCCTCTCGCGACCAAGCCCATGGACCAGGCACAAAAGCCCAAGGCCCTACCTTCTCCGGCGCCACCCAAACCGGCTCTTAAACGCCCCGCCGAGAACAGCAACGCCCACGTCCCGCAGAAAAAGAAGAAATCCGGCGATTCTTCTTCTTCCCCTGCCGCTTCCGACGAAGAGATGGAGGAAGGGAAGAAGTCCGGGGATCAAATGAAGAAGTTTCAGAGGCTGTGGAGCGAGGAGGACGAACTCGCCATTCTGAAGGGCTTGGCTGATTTCACCACAAAAACAGGGCAGGACCCTCTTAAGTTTGCGGGTGGAAATGCTTTCCATGATTTCTTGAAGAAGTCGCTGCATGTGGAAGTTACCAGCAATCAGCTGAAGGAGAAGGCTCGGAGACTGAAGAAGAAGTATGAGATCGCTGCAGTGAAAGGGAATAGCGCTGATGGCCTTATATTTTCAAAGCCGCACGATAAGAAAACGTTTGAATTGTCGAAAAAGGTTTGGGGGAGTGAGCAAGATGGTGGAGTGGCCAATGGGGCAGTGGAAAAGCCCAAGGCTAACGGGAGTGCTGCTAAGAGTCCGAAGAAGAAGGAAACCGGTAGTAGGAATGTGGCTTCAGCCAAGAAAGCTAAACCGGAACCGAAACAGGAGACGGTGCCAGCGACGCGCACGGAGTTCAAGGAATCTGAAAAGATGCATATCGATCAAAAGCCTGTTAATTGTGAAGTGAGTATGTTTTTGCATGCAGTCTCCCACTTTAAAGAGGGTCTGGGTGTTTGTGGCTTGGACGAGGAGGGTGTGAAGAAGGGGTTGGAATTGATTGGTGAATCGAAGAGGACAGAGTTGAGGGCAAAGTGGAAGAAATTACAACGTACTGAATTGGAACTGTTTGCTAATCGCTCAGAACTGATTGGGGAGCAAACTAAATTGATAGTTGAGGCACTTCAGTCGTCCAACCATTAGGATTCTCAATGTTGTTTGCTGTCTTTTTTTGGTACTGTCTCACATGTTCTGAGGATCTAACGCCTACGCATTATAATTTTGTGACTATGGTTTAGTCTTGATTCGGTAGTATAATATGTTGTTTGGTTATTGGCTATATGAAAGTGTTCTTCTAAAGTTCTTTGCATATTTTGTGACAATCGTTTCTCGTGTTTAACAAAGTTTATTTTCAAACGGATCTTTTATAGTAGTATGATCTTTTGGGTGTTTAGTCTACTCTAAATTCATAAGTAATTGTGGATTGACTAGGCTATTATCTTTTTATTCCTGTTGGTGACGTGCCAATGTGGCTCAAGACATGATCTTCATTTTGCGTTAAGATACTGTTATCCCTGATGTTGCACCTTACAACGCCACTCATACACATATTGACGTTTCAACATAAACATGGCTTTCAAATGCATGTTAGCGGCTAAACAAACACCCAGTGACTTTTTTAATACATGTATGTTCAGGAAGGTATGATGTGTTTTATATTCATAACGCTAGTTAAATGATTTGCTGTTGTGCTTGTTATGTATTTTCTATGTTGGTCATCGATTCATTAGTTGGAATCAAGGATTTATTAGTTTGAATCAAGGGATTTATTATAGGCCTTATATGGTAATGTTATTTCCTCTGTCATGATGAATTCTGTTTTTTAAATTCCTTTGGGATGATGATAAGGACAATCCTCCTCTGTGATAATGCTTTTATCAAAGTGAAAATCTTATTACAGCAGCCGAGCATCGTTATTTTGAGTTGAGCACGTACAATTTTATTATTAATAATTACAATCTTCAATCCAAAAGCTATCAACCCAGAAAACTTGTCCTAACTTGTAAATTTCTAATTTTTTAATGATTACTGATGTTGAAGAGTTGTCTCTAAGTGCAGAGCTGTTTCTTTAATGTCTCTAAGGTGCAGAGTTGTTTCCTTAATGAGTGCAGGAATATGATTGTTTCCTGCTAACATTACATTCTTTGTTGGGAAAATCTTCAGTATAATTTTAGAAATTTGCATGAAGTACTCTTTCAGAACTGATCGGTGTGTGATTGGTTCCTGTGTTATTTCTCTTAGCATTTAGCTGTTTCCAACTTTCTTATTCAATATCGGGGACGCCAGAACAAGAATTCAAAACCCTTTTATCTCTTTAAGCACAACCTTTTTGAATAGGTGTTTTAACATTAGAGAAATTTTCTTTTTAGCAAAGAGCTGTTGTCTGAATTTATGTATTGCCTTTCATAGATTAAATCAAGAAAATATTATGTTTTTAATTCAACGCCTTAGTTACACGATATAAATTTAACACTCTGGGTGTGATTATATGGAGGGCTGCCTTAAATTCCACTAAGTTTGGGCCAGTGGTGATTGGTTTGGATAGAAATGAAGATTTAAATTTCATTGCCATCCTTAAGAAGGTTGGGGGTAGAATTGCAGGCTGCGATGGACAGACCAATTGAAGCTGAAAAGGGATGACTTCTATCAGATTTTGAAGTGGTGGTTGTGTGGCATCAGGTCTTGTCTTTCTTCCTTGTGAGCCCTTTATAAAACGACAGTTAGCCTCCTTAGTGTTGGACTGAGTTTATCTGTTCAAATTCTTGAATCGCCAATAAAGGAGGAAGATCTCTTTATGAGCCAAAAAACGGTTAGAATTTATTATTGATATTACGCAAAAGCCTTTGAAGGGCACGCCTCCTTAGCAGCAACATCTGCCAGAAAATAAGGAAAGATTCATAACTTTTAGATTAAGTGTTCTATATGTAATTGCTGTATGTTGTAATCGTTGTAATTTGAAATAGCAGTTGCTGTTTCATTGAGAGTAATGATATTATTTACACATACTATTGAACTCACCCTCTTTAGATATCGAGGGATGATTCTGCTCCTATTTTTTTTCCATAGTAATACTTTTTCCACGATTCGAACAGTAAGAAAGTTCACAGTCCGAAGAAATCTTTATAAACTTATTTGTTTTTAGTTTGATTAAGTGCTGATATCCTGTGTATATTTTGGTTAGAAAGTTTGGTCAAAACCATTGACATACTTCTATATGAATCCCCTAACTCCAAACAATGAAGAGAGAAACAGACACTTAGTTCACGCAACAAATTAAGTTTTATTCTTTCCACACAGCATTTCCACTTACCATCACAAATTAAATCAAACTTATCATGACTTCAAATCTGATAAAGCATCCCAATGGCAACAATACTTAACTAACTTTTTAGTTTGACAACTCAAATCTTGATATGAGGATGCCGTCATTGTCTGCATACAACCATTCTCCTTCCCGAATAAATGTTCCCCCAACGTAAACAGGGACATTCTTTTCCCCAGTGCCTTTTTTGTTGGATTTGAGTGGATTAGAAGCCAAGGCTCTGACGCCAATGCCGCATGCATTGATCTCATCCACATCTCTAACGCATCCATTCACCACAATTCCAGCCCACCCATTGCTATGTGCTATCTGTGCCAAATTCCCTCCCACCAAAGCACACCTCAAGCTTCCCCCTCCATCAACGACCAATACTCTTCCTTCCCCTTTGGTCTCAAGAAGTCCCCTCACCAACACGTTGTCCTCAAACACCTTCACAGTTACAATGGGACCAGAGAACGACGTGACCTGACCATAAACCTTGAACACCGGATGCAGCACCCTCAAATCACCATTTGCTACATGTGTTGTATTCGCATCAGTTAGATCAGCAGTAGGTACAGTAGTCATGTTAGGAACTCCTCCTGCACCAACATAGACCTTTACTTTCTGACAAAAATGGAATTCAATCGAGCTTAATGTGGATTTCTCCATGACCAAAACACCAACTACGTAGAAAAGTTAACTGCTGCAAAATGTTGGCAGAACACCATGACAACAATAAAGGCCATATTCTACATTACCTTCTTATTCTTCCACTTAAGCTCAGAAACATCCTTTGACTAATGTTTCTCCATTTTCTTAAAAAGAAATTTCATCCTTAAAATGTTATTGCAACTGAGCTCATTAATTTACTTCAATCTCTCACACCAGGAATAAAACGTAATAACTAAAGAAAATGGAGACAAATAAAAAACATTGACGGTTAAATTAAAAAAATAAATGCTGACTAACCTACATGTTAACCTCGATCATATGCAACAAATTCAATTTCATAAACCAAAAAAGGCTGACAGATAAAAACTTGGGAAAGACATACATGTTAGTGCCTGTCATGGAGGCAGTAGATTATAAGATCTCCCGGCTTCAGAGGGATAAATTGGAATTTTACAGTCATAAAGGAAGTTTTTTTCAAGAAAAAAAAGGATTTTTACAAACCCGATTGGAAAGTACAGTTGAATTGAAGATGTGGTAACTAAGAAGGGATGAAATGATGGAAGAAAACTGCAGTTGAAAGCAATAAAGAAGCGTTTAAAGTGATATGAGTATGGGGTAGTAAGGTTATGAAAGGAAAGAAGTGAGAGGAGGAAAAGCTTACCGAGATAGAAAGAATGAATTGGTGAAGTGAAGAGGGGAAGAGTGATAAATAGGGTGGGAAGAAAAGTCCAAAGTCTCTATCTTGGTGTTGGTGGCGCCTCTGCTGAGAAAGAAACGTTGGGGTTTGAATGACTTGCGTGGAAAATTCGTACGACAAACTAATCAAAACAAGCTCATAGCCACAACTTTTAGCGCTCCCGGGAAGCCTCTGCGAAATGAGACCACCCATTACATGATGACACAACCACCTCTCATTTTTTTTTTCTTTATTCATTCATTGATCTTCCTGTAAATAAATACTCTTATCTATTTAGTTTTTGGTTTTCTATTTCTTTACTTCCTTATATTCATCGTCATTTATTTTGTTATCTAAAATATTATATCATTCACATCCTTCATTATTTAATCACCTGTATATTCTTCAACTTTTTTAATAATATACCACAAAATATATTATTTATAATTTATTATTTAATCACCCTTATATTCTTCTTTCCATCTATTCCACGAACTAATTATTTATTTCCATTTAGTTTCTATTTTTCATCTTTTTTAGGCTGTCGTGTCTCATTTTCTCTAAACGAATACCAATAATATATATATATATATATATATATATATATATATATATTAAAAAAACGAAACTTGTGTAGAATTAAAAAGAAAAACTGAAATATTTGTTCAATTTGAAAAATGTTAGGAGTGTTATTGATTTATTTTATAAGTTAATATGTATTCAGAAACACTTGGGTAAGAAGACAAAATTTATTCCTCCCTCGGTTATTATTTATTAGTCCCTCTAATCTAATTTTGGCTTCATTTAAGAAAAAAAATATGTAGATATTTTCCAGTTTTTCATATAGGTTTGTCTTTATGTATGTTTCTATTTTAAATTTTCAGAACATATTTAATATATTAATCCAATTTTATTATTATTTTTTATAATTCTTTTTACATTCTTATTTAATATTTATATGATTAACTTTTTTATTTATATTTGAACTAAAGACGTTTTTTTTTTCTAAAAAGTGACTTAACTAATATTTAATATACCAAATAAACAATTACACGAAACATGGTTTTTAATGGAAATGGAGACGAGACACAAAAAATTATTATCCCTTAAATATAATACATGATGAAAATAAAAATGAATTTTTACTTAGAAGATGAAAATGACATACTCAAATTACTTAAATTCATCTTAGTCTCGTCTCCTTACTCGTATATAAACAAGTACACTTAAGAAGTAGGTATTAAATTTACAACTAATTTTGAATAAACTAATTAATCTACCTTCAAAATTATAACAAAGTTTGTATTATATATAATTTTTCTTCTAAACTTAGCATATAATATATAGTTTATTTAAATTTTGTTTGGATTGAAGGATGAAATTAAGAGAAAGGTTCATGAATATTTTCAAAGCCTAACATTTTTATGCATCTTTTTTTACTCTTATAAAATAAATCTGATTTTATGAGTTGTCGTAAATGTTGCTTTTACTTTAGCATGGAAAAGAGATATGCTGTTTTATTAGATATTGCAGAGTTGGTGGGGTTTAGGTAAAATCAGAGAAATCTTCTTCTCTCTCACTCTCAAATCATGCATTTCCTTCACTTTGTTGTGCATTTGCAGTGATATTATTAATCATACAATTGAATATGCACCCGTTGAAAATCAAGCAATTTGTGTAATCAGTGAAACACACAAAAAAATGAAATAAAATAAATGTACACTTGGTAGAACACTAGGTATAATCGCTCTGGTTTGGTAACAAAAGATGATCAAGTGCGTCTTACGCTTTGGCTGGCGTTTTCTTTTATCTTTTCTTCCTCCCTTCTGGTGGCTGTTGCAGAAACGTAATAGGGAACAGTGAATAATCCATGGATGAAACACATGATGCCTCCTATGGATAGAAACCGGCGGTTGAACATCGCACAAGATTTTCTTGATCTTGAGTTTGCTAATGTGCCTATGATCAGCATCGACATCCCAACAGCTACCACAATCCTGCAAAGTTAATTTCCAAATATGTGAATCCTATAACAAATATAACTTTGATCTGTAACAGAAAAAAACATGAACTTAACAGTAAGAAGCAAATTAAGAAGGATCAGTGAAAGGGTCTGCAAAAGGGATTTGATTCAGGGATATTAAGCAAAAGGAAAAGACTTACCAAGAGAAAATGAGAAAAGCCACTGCTAATTGCCTGTTTGCCGAAGCTAATCGATATTGTTCTTTGGACCAAACACAAATGCAGCCACCAAGCAAGTGAGCAATTACATGGGCAAGTGCCAAGAGAGTGGCAGCTGCCAAACCTAGCTTGAAAGCATGATAGCTTGGGTACCTACACTCAAATATCCAAACCTTCATGTGCTTCTCCTGTTCATTCATCCCAAAAGGATCAGAGAGTCATGTTAAACCCTTCAGTGTTCTCAACATTTATGAAGCAGAAGAGCCTTTCTAATTAGAGTAGTACCTTGTTCTGAGCTATTTCTGCCTCAATTCCAAGTATGCCAGCAATAACATCCAAGACCATGACAAGTATGCAGATAAGGAAGCCATAGTTTTTGGTCATGATTCCCTAATACAGTAGAAGCTCTAGAGAAGAGGACGAAGTAGGGCTATGCATATTTTATGGCACTACACTATTTATACATATATGAGATCATACATAAAATTGCACAAGTTTAACCAGTAGTTTTAAGTTGAAGTTCTAAATATGCAATTGCATTAAATAATCAGAGGAAACTCGTTTTATATGTAGGGAGTTTACCTGATTTAAACATAATTGTCATTAGTGAATGATACATGTCTGCAAAAAAACTATGTAATATTAAGCATGATAGTGATTCGTGAGATGAAAGCTGCCAATTTTTCATTACAATTCACTTTATTCTTCGTTTAATTATCTTTCCCTTTCTATGATTCGTTCCATTGGGGGCAAGGAAAGCAGCCAACAAGTATTCCAAACGAACCTCTCTACTTTTTTTAATTTCCTTCCTTATGATAACTTCTTCCTGTGGCAATAGTTTTGGTAACTAAACTCTGAAAAAGATTGTTTAACTTAAACATGAAAGTAATGTGATTTATAGGTCCTTCATGTATGGAAAAAGGCCTGATTTTGAAACAAGTTTTGCCTCAAAAGATAAAAACGAATTGATTTCAAATCATCTTTCAATGCACTGTGTTGGCAATGTCCTGATTAGCAAACCACAAACTCTTTTTTTTTCTTATAATTCCGGATATCACTTATACTATGATCTTCACAAGACTTACAAGAGAAGATCATTTTTAAAAATATTTATGTATCAATTATTTATTTAATGTATTAAAAGTAAAAAATTCTTTACTTCATGCAAAGAACATTTTATTCTGTTAACATTTTCTGAAATTCACATTTTTCATCTGTTTTCGTCAAAATTTTCCGATAGTTATTTTTTGACATTATATCAATTAGCTTACAAATAAGTAAAACACTTCTTTAGTTCACAAACCTTGCAAGGATGGGTAAAGGCTCTTGAAGCGATTATAATATTATATACTAACAATATTACAAATCATGCTTTGGATTTTCAAAGCTAGAAATCATTGAATACTGATGAAACCAAAGACAATTTAGAATATGGACATCTCCAAGAGCTCCTATGGTTGCTCTATAAATTTATAATCATTGAAAGAATATATTAAGCAGTCTTAATCATTGTGACACAAATAATTAATTAAAGAAGGAAATGGTCCCAAGAATTCAACCTGTTTGCGTGAAGCTCATGTACAGATTACTGACTTTTGAGATAAAACTGTTGATAAATTTCTTAAGGGTTCTGAAAGCACCATATAAAGTTGTTTATTTTATTATATGACGTCGTCACCTGCTTATATTTCCTTGTTGATAAATTCAATTCCACAGAGCAATATTTTATTTGAAATAAAAAATGATTGGATGGTTGTGATCCCTGTTAGTGCTTCCTCGTCCGTTGATTGTTCAAAGATCGGATAACCTTAAATGATATAAATTTGTTGGAGATTGCTTGAATCATGAATAATAAATGGAGATTCTCAAGTTATTATAAGGCTTCAAAATGAAACTACTATGTTTATGGCAATTCAATTACTGAAATCGGTATAATGCGTATTGTGTTGCACATGGAATATTTCTGTGTTAACCGTTTACTGAAAAGGAAAAAACAGCTTGCATATGAAGGAACTGTGTAGTTGAGGGACAAGATTCCTTGATTGTTTTCTTTCCTTTGGAATTGGAATGCTTATTGGAACGTGGAAATATTCTACACATTTCTTCTGCCAAAGCCTTTTGAGTGTCGATTCTTTAAGAGCATAACGAAAAAAGAGACAGAATGTTTGAGGCTTGGCTTTCTCTCAAAAAGACCCTTCAGTGCAAGCCACAACCAAATCATGTTCATGATCCGAAGACTATTAGACAACAAAAAGGTAATCAGAGAACAAAGTTGGGCAATCTTGAGAATTCAAATACCAAAGATTTCATCCATGGAAGCAATAGACACTCTAAAAATCCCCTGACTTTTAAAGGAGACATTGAGATCACTGGTCCCATAATCGACGAAATTACTCTTGATAGCTCAAACCATGAAACTAGTCGACGTTTTCCTTGTCCTCAAAGCAATAGCAGCAATAAAGGTTCTCGCAGAACACGAAGGTCAGATACATCTTCGAGGATAGCATATCCTCTAGATCACAATGAAGCAAATGTGTTCTCCAATACAAGGACTTTGGTTCGGATGGATTCTGATGTCTTTTCATCATTGACATGTGATAAATGTGGCGAGAAATTAAAAAATCCTGTTGCTGTAGAAGCACACAATATCTCCGATCATTCAGGTAATAACAGACTAATATTTCCTAGTTGGATTGAGGGTCAAGAGTTTATGGGGCTTCTTCTTTCACAGTCTTGTGTTTTTGTTTTATTCATGTTATATTTAACATACCATTTGAACATACTAAAAGTCTTTAATATATGGTTTCAAGGAAATAACGACGGAGAGGAAATGTTTGTATATAAATATACTTTGTTTTTGCAGTGATTGAGCTTGAGGAAGATTCGTCGAGACAGATCATAGAAACAATATGTGGAACAAGCTCGGTTTACTCTGAAAGCATGTTGGGTGAGATTGACTGCATCTTAAAGGTTGTGAATATACCAAAAACCTTTGCTTGCTTTGAGGAGTATAGAGAAAAGGTGAAGGAAAAGGCTGACAAACAAAAGAAGAAACACCCTCGTTGTGTGGCTGATGGAAACGAACTTTTAAGGTTCCACGGCACAACAATTGCATGCTCTCTGGGCATAAACAGCTGTTATAGGCTGTGCAGTTTAGACTATTGTGGTATATGTCAAATTCTGAGACACGGGTTCTCGACGAACAAGGAATTCAAAGGTGCATTGGGGGTTTACACAACTTCCACAAGTGGGAAAGCCTTTGAATCCATTTCCATAATGACATCCCATGAGAGACCATTTTCGAGAAAGTCCATCATAGTGTGCAGAGTAATAGCTGGGAGAATTTGTAGCCCTCTTGAAGGAATTGCAGAAAGGGCTGATTCATTGGCAGAAAAGATAAATGGGCATTCAGATGTTGAGGAACTGTACGTGTTAAATCCCAGAGCCCTTCTTCCTTGCTTTGTGATAATCTACAAACAGCAAACAGCCAAGTTTAGAAGGGTCGGCCCAAGCTTAAGGATAGGTAGCTTTTAACAACACCAACAAGCTTTACCTCTTTCACTACTCATTCTTCTGAGATATAAAACAACCTCTGTCAGGGTCAGGGTCAGGGTACTCATTCTTCACACATATTTTAGTTATTATACCTTTCATATTTATTTCCTCCTTTTGTATATAATAAATCAACATAAATATAGAAAAAAAATAATACTAATAGCATTTAAACGTAATTAATTTCATTTAATTCCTTAATCGTATGATCATATTATTATAATATAAAATGTTATTTTTTACAGATAAATTAATTAAAAAAAAAAAGTCGTATAACTTAGTTCGCATGACTTTATTTACTATTATAATTACATATATATAATTATATAATATGAGATGAACTGATTTAAAAATAATAGGTATTATTAAAGTATCCTTTTATCAATTAATATTGAGATTTCTTTTATTTGAAGAGGTGTTATCTACACCTAATTGACATTACTTTTGTTATTATTTATTTTTCAGTGGGTTATTAAATAATGGTTATTGGTGTGAAATAATATTTTTGCTTTTACTTTTGATTAATAATTGTGAAAAAAAAAAAGCTTGTCAAAAGTGATATGCTCGCTAGATAATTACATTTGCAGGATATTCGATTATGGTGTTAACATTTTAAAAGGATTTGTTCGAAAATAAAGAACATAATTAAACATTTTATAATTTTTTAATAAAACATTTATTTGAAAAAACATGATCAATTAAAAGGTTTTACAGAAAAAAAAAAAAGCCACCCACTTTCAATAATATATTTGCACTATAATCAGTTTATTGAAAATATTTTATAACAACAATTAATAGTAAACGAGTAATAAACTTAAATATTTTATTTATCTCTTATGTACCAGCCAATTTAAACAATTTATTTGAATTTTCTCTTTTTCACCTCTCATTTTTCATAAAACCATCCCCCAGAAAGCACAGGTGCCAAATTATGTACCAACGGGTCCCTTCACGTACGAGGTGGTCGGTGTTATCTGTTACGAAAAAAATGGTGTGTTATAGAATTGAAAGGCCCACAGTGGGAGTTGAATGGGAGGCAGTATACGGATGAAAATGGGCTCGGAAGGGGTGAGTGGGTGGGCTCAAAGCGATGGATATTCCATGGTGTGTTAGGTAGTGAAGCCCATCGATTCAATTAATGAGATGGAGCTCCCGGTATCTTTGTTTTGTTGACCATGACTCGAGAGTAGTTACGTTGTAAAGGGCGGTGCCCCAAAAAGCGTTCCTAAATTAATACATGTATCAATGTCTCTCAACAAAAAAATCGGCAATTGGACCTAATTTCAACCTAGACAACAAAAAATAAAAAAGCTATGATTTGTGTGACTTTTTGAAAATCCAAAGGACAAAATCGAAAATTATAGAAATTAAAATAGAGATTAGTAGGATAAGAAGAGTGTGAGTTGTATACGCGTATTTCAGGCACCTTTTATAGTTGTTATGGAGTTGTATATATAAGAAGAGGAAATGGCGTGCGATTGACACATTATTTTGCAAATTGTGCGGCAAGTGTCTTATCTCATCTTCTCTCAAATCGAAGGCACCTCTTCTAAGGTGAAGGGGAAGGGTATGTATGTGTATTGTTATGTCTTTTTCTTTTACTATATCGTTAGATCTGAGCTTTCTTTCATCTTTCGCTACATCAATTTATTCCTCAGATTGCGTACTATCATTAATTCTTGTTACTTCGCGATTCGACTAATCTGTCTGTTGATTGCTACTGTTGTTGATTGAAACTTGACCCTTTCAGATTCACCACCTCCCTCATGTCACTCTTTCCTTTGAATCTGCTTCAGTTTTCTTACGATTCGATCTGTTTCGGACTCACTTAACTATCATGCAACCCTATCAATCATACCTTCTTCAAATTGACAATTATACTCTGATTTCTTTGCTGCCGAGTAGATGTCACTTTTACAGATATTTGTGTATTAGTTTAGTGTTGTCAGAATTGGGAAAGAAGAAAGATCTACGTTTCTTTTAGTTGTAAAGTAGACTTGGATCGTGAAATAGGAGGAAAGGGGCTCGTCTTGCTTTTTTGTCTCTGGGAGTTTTGCTGTTTTTTGTCGAGGGTTGCTATTCTCTTTTCGTTTCATCTGTAGTCAGAGTGAAATCATGAATGTACCTTTGTTTATGAGGTTATCAAGTGTTGAGGGTTTTAAATCGCGAGTATAGTCACTGTTTGTTGCGATCTTGGATATTGTTGAAAATTGGCGACAAATGTGGCCGGAATTTGCGATGCTCTTGCAGATAGTACAAAAACCTTAGATGCTTTAGCCAAAGCCATACTTGCGGACTGTTATTTAAAACCTAGGTAGCTTTGCCTTTGGCATCTTTGAATTTGCACTCGTGGCTTGATTTGGTGAGGGCACTGTCTTATGACACTTGTTCCTTTTTTAAGGATTATTAGGCGAGAGTCTAAATTTTGTTTGAGGGAAGGCCAAAGACAAATTTACGAAGACTTTCCCAGTAGATTCTGAACTGATATTTGACGATGATTTCAGGAAGTTCTTTTCCAGTCACGTTGTAGCTGTTAAGTGACATTAAAAACCCATCGAATATTTTCTAGAAGCCAAAAAATAGTAAGTATGTCTACGTGATTGTGTAGAACAGGGAAACCAAAAAACACACTGGGAAGGATGGGATTTGGATTGCTATACGAATGTCATTTTTTAATTCTTATATTACATGGCACTTACATAGAGTAAAAATTTTACTGGTGTTTTTGCATGACGTGCAGCTTCAGGAGTTTGGAAAAGGTTGATATTGAAGCCATGGTTCTCGACTCCATACTGTCTTCTCCTCGACTGAAGTCTCCCTCTTTCAGGAGGCAGTTTACAAAGGATGAACTGGGTAGTTGGTCTACACTTGTGCAGAGGCATCGCTTCCTCTTATCTGCTCTTGTTCTGCTAACTCTTCTCTGTACTGTTTATCTTTACTTTGCTGTCACTTTGGGGGCCAGCGGCACTTGTTCTGGATTGACTGGAGCTCAGAAAGCTTCTTGCCATATGGAACTTGTTAAGGATAATGTGGCCAAGGGTAAACTGAAAATTCTTTGATATTTCAAAATATAATTATAATGGAATATTTTTTTCTTGACTTTTTTCCCGGGTATAGGTGACATGAAATCCAATTACGTTCTCCGGCTGCAGTATTGTGACTGTGATATGTATACATACTATTTATCTTGGTATTTGTGAGTCAAAATGTAGAATACATGTAGAAAGCAATTTCTTAGATATATTATATATTGATTTTAGTAATTGCTTTATTGACATAAATTTTAGGGCACCGTGGTTGGTAAATGAAGTTTGAGACTGCGTATGCGTAAATTATTATGGGCGGCTGGAAGCCTCATATTTGTTATATTACTGAATTTATATTAAATTTTGTTAGTCATATTTGTTTATCGTTACAGCTGAAACTGCATTTGTTTTAACTTGCATAGAGCTATTGCCAAAAAAGTAAAGGTTCAGAATATTATTATTAACATTATAAAATGAAGTGTGGGTTTGAACAACTGCTGAAAATGTTTCAATAATTAATTAGTTTTGTTTGGGTAAATTTGCCGAATGATCTTAGTGTGTAACAAAAATTTAGTTTTTCGAAAAAGGGTTTCTGAAGTATACAAGCTAAAAGATACAAATTAAAAAAATTTAGATTTATGAAAGCAGGTTTTGTTACCAAAGAAAATGTTATTCTAATTTTGAGTTAGTCTCAAACAAATTAAAATTTAGTTATACAATCTTTTTTTATTTTCTTAAAATAAAGGTGAAATCTTGAAATTTCAGTTATCGATACAAAATTATTCTATCCGAAAATTATTCACAATACATTACTATTTCGAAAGACTGGCATAAGAGCTAAAATAAAAATTTGCAACAGTTTATACATGGTCTTGAATCTTGAGGCTGAAAGAAAATATAAAAGAAAAATATATCTAGACATCACTATTCATTAAATACATATATTATATAATTACATTTTTAATGAGGTATTAAATTTGATAAAATGTTATTGTATATGGTGGTAGAGTGGAAGTTAAGAACTACACTGGTGAGGTGCATCCTCAGGTAAACACTTTCAAAGTAACACATTACAGACTGTTATGATATCGTGATGGAAACCTGGTTCCATGTTTTTAAAATAATGATTTTTCTTTAGTGTGCAATTGAAATCTATTTATGGTAAAAATAAAAAAATATAAAAAAGAATAAGTAAAAACTAGGGTTGTATTTAGTAGTGAGTGTAGGCCGACAAGAGCGGTGGGTGGTGTGATTAACAGGAAAGTGATGGATGGATCATTAAATAGGAAGTGATGTTGTTGTGGAAATGAGTGAGAATAATTTAGCCACCTATTTATCAAATTAAACACATCACAACACTCCCATCATCATCACTCCTGCCCACGCTCTTATGTTCCAACAAAACAAATTACACTCAATTATCTGTATGAACCTTTTTGCTTTAGACCACAAAAAAAGAAGCTTGAGAATAAAATAGATAAATAAAAAAAAAAAAACATTACAAATTGTTATATATTGTACTATGTAGAGCGGTTCTTGATTTTTGGTCACCACTCCTACTCTATCAGGAAAGTATTATAAAGGGATATTAACTATCATCTCTTTTCTAAGATTCAATTCTCCCCCACTCAAACATAATTCTTGTTGTATTCAAAACAACTCTCTTTTTTTTTCCTATTTTGTTTTCAACATTCAAATTTTTAAAAAGGTTTATCATTTTTACTCTAAGCTTAATCTAAAATGTGAAGAACTAAGTAATTTTCTAATAAAGGAAGCCCATTGACGTTGTCAAAGGCATCACATGGTATTTCTGAAATCTATGTTTTGGTATATTATTCTGATCCTAAAAACATGAGGCATGCACATGATTACCCGTGTGCTGATGGAGTTCGTTGCTTTCTTCGTAGTTCTTTTTAACTAGTAAAAACGAGTGATTTGAGAATTTGAAATGATGAATAGATTGAAGATGACCTAACATGTCATAAAATAGAATAAATTCGTCTTTCGATTCATATTTTAAATCAAGATGCAGAGTACTACTCCTTGTATTTGTATGGTATGACAAATCATGCATGGATTGATTTGATTGAGAATAAAAAAAATTAATAGCAAGTAATCCGTATCAATGGCGTGAGTTGGTATTCACGTCCTAGTACTAATAATGATGTTGAAAATGATGATACCCCAGAGTTAGGTTATTATATTATTATTATTATTATTATTTATGATGAAATTTAAAAACAGTGAACCAGGTCAATAGATTTGTGAATTAGTTGGTCAAAGGAAGTTACAACCCCAAAAATTGGTGGCATGAGTAACGGAAAAAGGAAAGTTCACTTTGAATTCTGGCTCACTTTATTATATGTTCTTTGTCTCTGTGTTCTGTCTTTCTAGAATTGCTTCCAAACATGTCTCCATTTTTTATTCGGTGGCCAAACACAACTTGTGAAAATTCTTTCCTTTAACTATTCATAGAAATTGAATTTAGATAACAATAGAAGTTTAGTATGAAAAGTGGTGCCAAGTATAGCAGATTCAATTTTAATGTCACAAATTTCTCTCAATATTATTTTAATTATTACGTTGTTTGCACTATTTTTTTAGTTTTAACAAATTAATTAATCATTTCTTTACCCTATCTTTTGTGTTGACTTCTATTATTTTCGTCTTCTTTGCCTAATGTTACCAATATTTTCCTTTATTTACTTTTGCAGAAAACACCAACATGCTCGCTTCCTTTGTTGACTATGATCAGAAAAAACAACCTTTTAACCTTTTCTGTTCACATAATTCGTCTCTGTTTTCTTTTTTTGTTACTAATGATTCTTTTTGTTCCACGAACTTCCCTATTCTGATTGGTGTTTTGTCATTTACAGACACGCCACCCAAACTTCCTAATCCTTAAATGCATCTTTGGCATGCATACTCATTAATGCTGCAACAATGGAGTGTGATCTTGAATTGAATACCATAATGGAGATAAAGCTTTCATAATCAGCATGGTGAAAGAAACTCTTTATTTTATTCTATATTTTGAAACGGTTGGTGACTAACTAGCATGCGCATGGTCTTTACTCCCAACACCATGAGAAATAGATACTTAACATTTAATTACAGCTTAAAGTGTGGCAGGCATGTGGACCTGCTTGCTTCACCCTTCCTGTCATCATGCTCTGCACGAACTGCATCATCACCTATGTCTTTCCTTTCTTACAAACATCACCCCCATCATATATTTTCTTAAAATATCTTCTGCTTCAGCCTTTCTTCTATCATCATCACATGTATTCTTCTGTGGGTATATTTGCTCTTTCCTGTTACGAGTGACAGAATGTCACACGAAGTGAAAAATAAAGAAAAAGTATCAGTATTTTAAAAATAGATTTTAAAGTATCATTGTTCCTTGTTATAATTATGAGGTATCTTTTTCTCCTTATACACTATCTAATATAGCAGAACATACATATGTTCTCTGAAAAAATGTTATTTTGTTTATTTTGTTCATACACTGCACACTGTTTTACTTTCTTTGGTAAATAAATCAAATAGTTTTCAATACTTCTGCTTCTGCTTTGCAGAATATTCTTTCACCTTTCTCCCGTGAATTTAGCAACTTTTTTGGTTACTCTTGGTCATAAATGTGGGAGTGAAAGTTATATTTTGCGACTTTCCATGGGTACACATGCTTTTTAGCTAATAGCACGACTTTGCTACACTATAGCAGTATGGAGGTAACTCCATCTCCATCAAACATGTCCCTGCTGTGTTCTGCTGCTCATTTCATGGAGCTGGAATGTGATGATGGTCCTGAAACACCCAATTTGAAACCCCACATTGAAAAGTTTCTCGAAGGAATTCGTTTCTGGACTTGGTCTGAGCTCGTTGAAGCATTGAAACAGTGTCAAGACTTATTTTCTTTCAAAGGTTATTTGGCCATTCTGGACAGAATTATGGATCACTTGATAGAGAGGTTGGCATCACCAGGCATTACCAGTCCAAATACATGTTCCTCCAACAGATCCAGCTTCCAGTTTTCTTGTGATACAAGCAGCAATAACAGCCTCAGAAATAACTGCTCTGGGGCCACATGGTGGTTTGAACATCTTCTGTTCTTAAAGATTGATTTGTTGGACAAGGTCACAAGGACAATGCTATCTTATGATTTTGATCATGGTGTGGTCTCTAGATTCCTGTTCTACTATCACAACTCAACTTGTCTTGGTGCTGTACAGGATGAGAAGATTGAGACTACCGAGGTTGTTATCGATCTTCTTTTGCTGCTAGATTTGAGATCAATTTCTTGCAAGGATTTGTTCAATCTAAATCGAATGGCTGTAGGTTTGAAAATGAGCACAAGTTTCATAGACAAGATAGAAAGTCTTATAGGTCCTCTTCTGGATCAAACGACAATTGATTATCTACTTCTTCCATCTCCACGTGGGAGGGGTCAAGCATATGATGTTGGTTTTGTCCTTAGACTAGTACACATATTTTTCTTTGGACACAGTTCTGAGGTAAATTCAAATAGACTGAAGAAAGTTGCGAAAATGATGGATTTGTTCCTTGTGGAAGTTGCTCCAGATCCCCGTCTCAAACCTTTTGAGTTTGAAGCATTGATTACCATGCTCCCAGATACTGCAAGGGAATCTCATGATCAATTATACCTAGCCATGGACATGTATCTCAAGGTAAACTAGCACTTTGCATTGTTCTATGATTGCAAGACTGATACTTGAATGCAACTTTTCACTTTAGAAAGCTTGCGGCTTCCAATTGATATAGTGTACCACTTTTGTTTTTTTTATCAATGTGTAGTGTTATATGAAATGTCTTCCAGTCATTGATATAGATTCATAGGTCCATGCAGGATTAAGTGACAAAGAGAAGATAAGTATCTGTGGTACACTGAACCACGAGAAGCTGTCAGCCGAACTTCTGAGAAATCTTACTAGAAATTTGGTGTTTCCTTCAGAGGCAAAACCCAGAGCTTACGTTACTAAACAAAACAGGATGAAAAGCTTGCTCCAGGAAAATGATCACTTGAAAAACTTCTTTGAATCCGTATTTCGTAAAAGCTTCAAGAACATAGAGGTGAGCGAGGATGTTGAAAAGAGAAGCTATGATGGGGAAGAGCTTAGAGGAGATTCAGAAGGAATGCAGAACGGGTCCCAACTAAAGAGGTCAGGGACTCATATTATGAGCAATGCTATGTACCTCCCAAAACTCTGTTCATGACCCTCAATTTTGTGTTCATCTCTGTCTATGTATTCTTCAAGTATTAAAGGAGTAAAGTTATGCAAATCATGTACAGAAATCATATTCTATGTAACAGTTTTCACATATGATTTTATACAAGAGAATATGTCAGTCGTTTGCTTTGTGCAGCTACGAGGAATGATTATTCTGTCAACCTACGTACAATACTCCTACTAATCACTTCAGCATCATCACTTGTTTGCTAGATTTGAATTTGAAGTGATGACGTTGGTTTTTCTGTTCTCCCCATGACAGTAAACAGAGAATGGATAATTCCAGAGAATATTGTAAGTGACAGTATCAGCTGATTATGCGCCAAAGATTGCCACTCATGGCAAAAAATAACAATTTTTTGTGCTAATTAGCCATTTTCTTCATGCACCAATCCTTGGAATTCGCTTTAGTACAAATACTAATAATACTAACAGCTTGTAAAGTGCAAGTTGCAACAAAATCTACCATAGACTTGTACGTACTGTTCTACGTACCATGTACTAAAAATATAAGATTTTTCTTATACTTCTTTTAAGAGGAAAGGAGAAGGTAAATTAGATTTTTTAAAATAGAAAAATAATGACATATAGAGCAAAAATTTGTTTGATTGAAAAAATAAATTAAACTAGATTTTCTATATAGATAATTAATGCATATAGAGGAATTATATATAGGATTTGCGATGTTATGCAACCACGAAAAACTGGGTTGGTCGGATCAAGGATTTGTTTAGAGAGAGATCTTTGATCCGACCGACCAACTCAGTTGTCTGTTTATTTGAGCCCAAGAGCCATTCTCCTTGAAGCTTTTACTTCCTGTACCCTCATAATTTCTGTGTATCCCCAAATTTTCAAGTAAAAGTGATTTTCTTATTACATGTTTTTGGGTAACAAGTTTTTCAGAATTTACGAAATAAAACTTTTGAAACAAATTTGCTCTCGAAATAAAATTTCTGGAATTTTCTGAATAAACATTTTGGAACGTATATAATGCTTTTTAGAATGAGTTTTTCAAAACATTTCTAACATAAAAATATGTTTTGAAATAGACTTTCTCCAACACATCAAAAGAGTTCTAGAAAAAGTTTTTCAAGACTAGATTTTCTTTTCGCATTTTTTTATTTCTTCTTTCTCTTTAGCATTTTCCCCTTCTTCTTTCTATAAGGCAGCGGTGATTATGAAAAGGCGACAAAGGTAGCAACCGTGAAAACGGTAATATGGTTCAGTGATAAGAAAATATCTTAAGTGTTTTCCTATTTCTGTGAGGTGCAGGAAGCAATAGGCTCTTTTTAATCGTAGTCGGTGCAACAAACATAAGCCCAATCTTTATGGGCTTTCACCAAACAACCACTTCGCCCTTACATTAGGTTTATATATAGAGTGGTTCATCCTACACCTCCATTACTTCATCTTGCACCTCTAAAAATTCCATTTTTGACCTTCTGACATCTTATCTTACATTCTTTTCACTTTTTTTTTCTCTTATTAAAAGCATTCTACAACACTTTAATAATAATTTAATTTTAAAATTCAATTATTATTTAATATAATTTTATGTTAATAATTATTAAAATATAATTTATATTATAATAATAATTATATTAAAAAATTAAAATAGAATAATTAAAATAAAAATAATAATACTAAAAATAAAAAATAAAATAATAATAATCAATTAAATTTATTATATTAAAAATATAATAAATTATATTAAAATATTAAATTAAATTAAATAATTATTAAATTTAAATAAAAACAAAATTTTAAAAACAATAT